>NC_042964.1:37093780-37198780 GCF_901001165.1 Salmo trutta
GTGTCTTCACTGACATTTTCAACCTGTCCCTGACTGAGTCTGTAATACCAACATGTTTCAAGCAGACCACCATAATCCCTGTGCCCAAGAACACTAAGGTAACCCTCCTAAATGACTACGACCCGTAGCACTCACATCTGTAGCCACGAAGTGCTTTGAAAGGCTGGTCATGGCTCACATCAACACCATTATCCCAGAAACCTTTAATCCACTCCAATTTGTATACCTCCCCAACAGATCCACAGATGATGCAATCTCTATTGCACTCAACACTGCCCTTTCCCACCTGGACAAAAAGAACACCTATGTGAGAATGCTATTCATTGACTACAGCTCAGCGTTCAACACCATAGTGCCCTCAAAGCTCATCACTAAGCTAAAGACCCTGGGAGTAAACGCCTCCCTCTGCAACTGGATCCTGGACTTCCTGATGTGTCGCCCCCAGGTGTTAACTAGATGTGCCGCTAGCGGAACGCCTCGCCAATATCCAATGATAGAGCGTGGCGCGAATTACAAACACCTCAGAAATCCAAAAACTTCCATTTTTCAAACATATGACTATTTTACACCATTTTAAAGACAAGACTATCCTTTATCTAACCACATTGTCCGATTTCAAAAAGGCTTACAACGAAAGCAAAACATTAGATTATGTCAGGAGAGTACCCAGCCAGAAATAATCACACACTCATTTTTCAAGCTAGCATATAATGTCACAAAAACCAAAACCACAGCTAAATGCAGCACTAACCTTTGATGATCTTCATCAGATGACACTCCTAGGACATTATGTTATACAATACATGCATGTTTTGTTCAATCAAGTTCATATTTATATCAAAAAACAGCTTTTTACATTAGCATGTGATGTTCAGAACTAGCATACCCACCGAAAACTTCCGGTGAATTTGTTAAATTACTCACGATAAACGTTCACAAAAATCATAACAATTATTTTAAGAATTATAGATACAGAACTACTTTATGCAATCGCGGTGTCCGATTTTAAAATAGCTTTTCGGTGAAAGCACATTTTGCAATATTCTGAGTAGATAGCCCGGCCATCATGGCTAGCTAATTTGACACCAACCAAGTTTGGCCCTCACCAAACTCAGATTTACTATAAGAAAAATTTGATTACCTTTGCTGTTCTTCGTCAGAATGCACTCCCAGGACTTCTACTTCAACACCCAATGTTGTTTTGGTTCAAAATAATCCATAGTTATATCCAAATAGCTCCGTTTTGTTCTTGCGTTCAAGACACTATCCAAAGGGTGACGCGCCGGCGTGTATCGTGACAAAAAAATTCAAAATATTCCATTACCGTACTTTGAAGCATGTCAAACGCTGTTTAAAATCAATTTTTATGCAATTTTTCTCGTAAAATAGCGATAATATTACAACCAGGAGACCTTGTTTTCGTTCAAACACTGAAAATAGAAAATGGAGTCTTCACATGTTCTCAGAACGACCACTTTCCAAAACCCCTACTGTTTTTCGCCCAGGGACTGCAGAGTCATCATTCCCCGTTCTGGCGCCTTCTGAGAGCCTATGGGAGCCTTAGAAAATGTCACGTTACAGCAGAGATCCTCTATTTTCGATAAAGAGGCTATAGAAGGACAAGAAATGGTCAGACAGGGCACTTCCCATATAGAATCTTCTCAGGTTTTGGCCTGCCATATGCGTTCTGTTATACTCACAGACACCATTCAAACAGTTTTAGAAACCTTATGGTGTTTTCTATCCAAATCAAATAATTATATGCATATTCTAGTTTCTGGGCAGGAGTAATAACCAGATTAAATCAGGTACGTTTTTTATCCGGCCGTGAAAATACTGCCCCCTATCCTAAACAGGTTAAGGGTAGGTATCAACACATCCGCCACGCTGTTCCTCAACACAGGGGCCTCTCAGGGGTGCATGCTCAGTCCACTACTGTATTCCCCGTTCACCCATGACTGCATTGCCAGACACGACTCCAACACCATCATCAAGTTTGACGATGACACAACAGTGGTAGGCCTGATCACCAACAACAATGAGACAGCCTATAGGGAGGAGGTCAGACATCTGGCCGTGTGGTGCCAGGACAACAACCTCTCCTCAACGTAATCAAGACAAAGGAGATGATAGGGGAGTACTGGTAAAAGGAGGTCCGAGCACACCCCCGTTCTCATCGATGTGGCTCCCCTTCAGGAGACTGAAAAGATTTGGCATGGGTCCTCAGATCATGAAAATGTTCTACAGCTGCACCATCGAGAGCATCCTGACTGGTTGCATCAATGCCTGGTATGGCAACTGCTCGGCCTCCGACCGCAAGGCACTACAGAGGGTAGTGTGTGTAATATTCATATGTGTATACATACTGAATTATAATTGGATGCATTTTACCGCTGTGTCATACTGTGCTATGATTGGTTAAGACCACCCAGATGGTTAGATCATGGTCAGTTGATCATGGTTGGAGATACGTGAACATGCAAGTTGTAGCTAGCTAATAAAGAGCTGCGTTAAGAAATATCCTGTAGCACTGCATTTTATTATTTTGTACAAAGCGTGCAAAACAAAACAGTGCGTACGGCCCAGTACATCACTGGGGCCAAGCTTCCTGCCATCCAGGACCTCTATACCAGGCGGTGTCACAGGAAGGCCCTAAAAATTGTCAAAGACTCCAGCCACCCTAGTCATAGTCTATTCGCTCTGCTACCGCACAGCAAGTGGTACCGGAGCCCCAAGTCTACGTCCAAAAGGCTTCTTAACAGCTTCTACCCCCAAGCCATAAGACTCCTGAAAAGCTAATCAAAGGGCTACCCAGACCCCTCTTTTATGCTGCTGCCACTCACTGTTTATTATCTATGCATAGTAACTCTACCTACATATTACCTCAATTACCTCAACTTATATAAATTCAACCACACGTTTCTTTCATCACAACTACTTCTGAACTACTTCTGTCCGGTGAAGTCCACAAAACATATTGCATGTAACAAACAGTTACATGACCTACAGCATGGTCAAGCAAGTTAATCTTTCCAACATTTTTGGACAACTAAACAACTATTGATTTAGAATCACGGAGAGTTACTGCAAGTCGCAAAGAAAACAGGAGCTGCTGCCACTCTTCCAGCAATACATTTCAACATCATCTAATCACCTATGCTTAATCTAATATAGTGACAACTAAAATATACCAAAAGCTATTTTTTCCAATCAACGTAAGCGACAATATGATGTGGCTGTCCAGGGTAGCCTACTGATTTCTCTCTGTGTGTAGTAGTAGAAAAACATGTTGACTCACCCTACTTGTAGAGAAACGGAAATGCAATCGTCCTTTTTCATGTTGCCTAAACGGTCTATGACTCTGTCGTACAGTACACACTTTTAGTTTTTGTTGTCCTATGCTACCTGTCAAAATACCTTGCTCACTAGCCTAACTTCCTTTCATGGGGAACAATGCGCCAGGCCAGCTAGTTAACATTAGACTACTACATCTACTGTAGCTACATGTTGAACTTTCATCCTCTCAGGACAGAGGCACAATGTATACATTTATGGTTGGATCAGAATCAAAGGTATAATCATTGGCCAGTACAAAGACTTAAGTAAAACCAGAAGTCCAAATCCCTATCACCATCCATGGCTAATTTAAGAAAGGGTCGCTTTTTAGCTAGCTATCTACACACCGGAGGACAATGACGACAATGACGTTTGGCTTCTGATGTAATGTGATTGGTGTGAAGCCAAATCCAAACTGGCTTCCCTTGACACTTTTTTTGGTGCGCCAGGACCATTCACAGCTGAGCTCCCTCAGTTTAGCTCAACGCTGACTGGCTATTATTTTACAAAAAAAATGATCAATGGAGGCCAAATGCTCACTGGCTTCCCTTGCATTCAATCCTACAGGCAAAGTAGCCACCCTTTGCCTTGATGACAGCGTTGCACACTCCTGGCATTCTCTCAACCAGCTTCACCTGAAATGTTTTTCCAACAGTCTTGAAGGAGTTCCCACATATGCTGATCACTTGTTAGCTGCTTTTCCATCACTCTGCGGTCCAACTCGTCCCAAACCATCTCAATTGGGTTAAGGTCGGGTGATTGTGGAGGCCAGGTCATCTGATGCAGCACTCCATCACCCTCCTTCTTGTTCAAATATCCCTTACACCTCCTAGAGGTGTGTTGGGTCATTATCCTGTTGAAAAACAAATGATAGTCCCACTAAGCGCAAACCAGATGGGATGGCGTATCGCTGCAGAATGCTGTGGCGGCCATGCTGGTTAAGTGTGCCTTGAATTCTAAATAGATCACTGACAGTGTCACCAGCAAAGCACCCCCACACCATCACACCTCCTCCTCCATGCTTCACGGTGGGAACCTCACATGCAGAGATTATCCGTTCAACTACTTTGCGTCTCAAAAAGACATGGCGGTTGGATCCAAAAATATCAAATTTGGACAGATTTCCACCAGTCTAATGTTCGTGTTTCCACCAGTCTAATTTCTTGTGTTTCTTGGCCCAAGCAAGTCTCTTCTTCTTATCGGTGTCCTTTAGTAGCAGTTTCTTTGCAGCAATTTGACCATGAAGGTCTGATTCACACCGTCTCCTATGAACAGTTGATGTGGAGATGTGTCTGTTACTTGAACTCTGTGAAGCATTTATTTGGGCTACAATTTCTGAGGCTGGTAAATCTAATGAACTTATCCTTTGCAGCAGAGGTAACTCTGGGTCTTCCTTTCCTGTGACGGTCCTCATGAGAGAGAGTTTCATCATAGCGCTTGATGGTTTTTGCGACTGCACTTCAAAAAACATTCAAAGTTTGTAATGATGGACTTATCTTTGTTTATTTGAGCTGTTCTTGCCATAATATGGACTTGGTCTTTTACCAAATAGGGCTATCTTCTGTATACCACCCCTACCTTGTCACACCTCAGCTGATTGGCTTAAATGCATTAAGAAGGAAACAAATTCCACAAACAAGGCACACCTGTTAATTGAAATGTATTCCAGGTGACTACCTCATAAAGCTGGTTGAGAGAATGCAAAGCTGTCATCAAGGCAAAGGGTGGCTACTTTGAAGTGTTTAAACTTTTTTGGTTACATCATGATTGCATATGTGTTATTTCATACAATGTAGAAAATAGTAAAAATATAGAAAAACCCTTGAATAGGTAGGTGTGTCCAAACGTTTGACTGGTACTGTATAATATTAACATACACACCTACATATGGTACTAAGACCCTGAGTATCTCTCTGTTCTCCTCCCATCACCAATGTTCCGGGTCATTCTATGTACCATGTATTCCATCTCTCTCTACTTAAAGAGCCTTTCCATCTCTTTCATTGTGGGTATAGTCTTTTCTCATGTCATGATTGCATCAGGGTGTAATAACCCCAACTCAAGCGCTCATTTCCCCTCACCCCCTTACACATCTGGAGCACTTTAGTTTACAGTGCTGAAATAACAGGGTAAAGCACGGAAATTAACAGGAAACAATAGGGAAATTTGACAGCAACAACCAGGTAAGACTGTGGTAATAACCCGTTAGTAGTTAGTATGTAGCTGCTAAATACTAATATAAAGTGAAAAACGATCAATAACAGAGGCTAATAAGCAACATTTAAGTAGTAAGTATTTAAGGCCCTTTCACCTCTTTTTTGCAGCACCGTCTACACTTATTAAGAATATACTTGGAACTTTCGTAGAAGTCTGTTAATTTAACAGAATCGTTTGAGAAACTACATCATACTTATACTGTATGTGCGCCAACCTCAAAATGTACCTTTGGTCTTCACTTGTCGCTGGGTCTTCACTTGTAGCTGTGTCTTCACTTGTAGCTGGGTCTTCGCTTGTAGCTGGGTCTTCGCTTGTAGCTTGGTCTTTGCTTGTAGCTGGGTCTTTGCTTGTAGCTGGATCTTCGCTTGTAGCTGGGGCTTTGCTTGTAGCTGGGTCTTTGCTTGTAGCTGGGTCTTAGCTTGTAGCTGGGTCTTAGCTTGTAGCTGGGTCTTCGCTTGTAGCTGGGGCTTTGCTTGTAGCTGGGTCTTTGCTTGTAGCTGGGTCTTAGCTTGTAGCTGGGTCTTAGCTTGTAGCTGGGTCTTTGCTTGTAGCTGGGTCGTCGCTGTCTTGTTTATGTTTTGTTTCTGTCTTGTTTCCCTGTTGTTTCCTATTACGGTCATTCCCCAGTTATTTCACCACTGTACTTAATCAATTATTATGTAACTTACAATTACTTCCTTTACAGTTTCACCATAGTTTCAAGACCTGCCACTGTATTATAAATCAAAGATTTGTTCCCGTTACTTTCTTAATAGATTCCCCATAGTTTCTGTTTACCTTACTGTTCATTTCTTTATAACTTTACTGTTTTGTATACTTGATTTAATTTCATGCAATTTCTATCCAGACAGATTAACAGAATCACAAGTAATTAAACTACTATGTTCATTAATGTGACTTAGTTTATTGTTAGTGTAGCCGGTCGGGGCCTATGTGTGAATGAGCTGGCTACTGCACTCTAGCTTCAGTTCTGCGTTGTGTTGCGGTGCATGTACATCGACTGGACACGGGACACACTGCTGCTGGTTCTGGAATTATAATACTGGATGAGAATAACTGCAGTGAATAAATGCAGTAAAAATCAATGACATCAAATCAATTTTTATTGGTCACATACACATGGTTAGCAGATGTTAATGCGAGTGTAGCGAAATGCTTGTGCTTGTGTTCCGACAGTGCAGTAATATCTAACAAGTAAACTAACAATTCCCCAACAACTACCTTATACACACAAATCTAAAGGGGTGAATGAGAATATGTACATGTAAGTATATGGATGAGCGATGGCTGAGCTGCATAGGCAAGGTGCAATAGATGGTATAAAATACAGTATATGCATGTGATATGAGTAATGTAAGATATGTAAACATTATTAAAGTGGCATTATTTAGATTGCATTGTATAAAGTGACTAGTGATCCATTTATTAAAGTGGCCAGTGATTGGGTCTCAATGTAGGCAGCAGCCTCTCTGAGTTAGTGATTGCTGTTGAGATAGAAGCTGTTTTTCAGTCTCTCAGTCCCAGCTTTGATGCACCTGTACTGACATCGCCTTCTGGATGGTAGCGGTGTGAACAGGCAGTGGCTCGGGTGGTTGATGTCCTTGATGAACTTTTTGGCCTTCCTGTGACATCGGGTGCTGTAGGTGTCATGGAGGGCAGGTAGTTTGCCCCCGGTGATGCGTTGTGCAGACCACCCTCTGGAGAGCCTTGCAGTTGAGGGCGGTGCAGTTGCCGTACCAGGCTGTGATACAGCCCAACAGGATGCTCTCGATTGTGCATCTGTAAAAGTTTGTCAGGGTTTTGGGTGACAAGACCAATTTCTTCAGCCTCTTGAGGCGCTGTTGCGCCTTCTTCACCACACTGTCTGTGTGAGTGGACCATTTCAGTTTGTCTGTGATGTGTACGCCAAGGAACTTTCCACCTTCTCTAGTGCTGTCCCTTTGATGTGGATAGGGGGTGCTCCTTCTGCTGTTTCCTGAAGTCCATGATCATCTCCTTTGTTTTGTTGACGTTGAGTGAGAGGTTGTTTTCCTGACACCACACTCCGAGGGCCCTCACCTCCTCCCTGTGGCTGTCTCGTCATTGTTGGTAGTCAAGCCCACTACTGTTGTGTCGTCTGCAAACTTGATGATTGAGTTGGAGGCGTGCATGGCCACGCAGTCGTGGGTGAACAGGGAGTACAGGAGGGGGCTGAGCATGCACCGTTGTGGGGCCTCAGTGTTGAGGGTCTGTGCAGTGGAGATGTTGTTTCCTACCTTCACAACCTGGGGGCAGCCCGTCAGAAAGTCCAGGACCCAATTGCTCAGCTTGATGATGAGTTTAGAGGGTACTATGGTGTTGAATGCTGAGATATAGTCAATGAACAGCATTCTTACATAGGTATTCCTTTTTCCCAGATGGGATAGGGCAGTGTGCAGTGTGATGGTGATTGCGTCATCTGTGGACCTGTTGGGGCGGTATGGAAACTGAAGTGGGTCTAGGGTGGCCGGGAAGCTGGAGGTGATATGATCCTTGACTAGTCTCTCAAAGCACTTCATGATGACAGAAGTGAGTGCTACGGGGCGGTAGTCATTTAGTTCAGTTATCTTTACCTTCTTGGGTACAGGAACAATGGTAGCCATCTTGAAGCATGTGGGGACAACAGGCTGGGATAGATAGCGATTGAATATGTCCTTAAACACACCAGCCAGCTGGTCTGCGCATGCTTTGAGGACGCGGCTAGGGAGGCCGTCTGGGCCAGCAGCCTTGCGAGGGTTAACACGTTTCATTGTTTTATTCATGTCGGCCACGGCGAAGGAGGGGGGGGTGCAGTCCTTGTTAGCGGGCTGCGACGGTGGCACTGTGTTATCCTCAAAGCGGGCAAAGAATGTGTTTAGTTTGTCTGGAAGCGTGACGTCGGTGTCCGTGACGTGGCTGGATTTCTTTTTGTAGTCCGTGATTTCCTGTAGACCCTGCCACATACGTCTCGTGTCTGAGCCGTTGAATTGCAACTCCACCTTGTCCCTGTACTGGCATTTCGCTTGTTTGATTGCCTTGTGGAGGGAATAGCTACATGGTTTATATTCAGACATATTCTCAGACCTCTTTCCATGGTTAAATGCGATGGATCGCGCTTTCAGTTTTGAGCAAATGCCACCATCTATCCACGGTTTCTGGTTTTAAGGTAGGTTTTAATAGTCACAGTGGGTACAACATCTCCAATGCACTTCTTTATAAACGCCTCCGAGTCAGCGTATAGGTCGATGTTGTTCTCTGAGGCTGACTAGAACATATTCCAGTCTGAGCGATCAAAACATTCTTGAAGCGTGGCTTTCGATTGGTCTGACCAGCGTTGAATGGTTCTCGTCACTGGTACATTCTGTTTGAGTTTCTGCCTATAAGATGAAAGGATTTTGATGGTGTCGTGGCCTGATTTTCCGAACACACACCAATGACATGAGCACACACCAATGATATGAGCACATACCAATTACATGAACACACACCAATGACATGAGCACACACCTCTCCTCAGCAAGCATCAAAGCAGACTCATAACACATTTGTTAGAAAACAGTAATACATAAGTACTATTAATCAAGTACATTCCAAAAGACCACTGGCTAATATCAAAATGACTTGATATCAACATTATGGCTCGATTGCAGCGAACAGGAAGAACTTAACGCGCTCCTGCAGAAGGCAGAACTTAATGCGCTTGATTGCATCGAAAAACCCACAAGGATAAACCAGCAGATCAGTTGATCTCTCGTTGTTACCGTGTCAAGTAATTATGATATGAGACAGCTGTTCTAGATCCTCTACTCCTGACTCAATGAAATATCAGCCTATCAGGAGCACTGGAAAGGAAACCGTAAGGCTTATTTGAGTATAAGAATATACCCACAGAACACACTCAACAGACAAGGCTTGAACACTGCTTCTCTTGTTTTAATATACCCATACTTTCTCTCCTTTGTCTATATGACCCTATCTCTCTCCATTTCTCTCTTTCTCACTCTATCTCCATATCTCTCCTTTCTCTCTCTCTAAATCACTCTCCTCTCTGTTTCTCTCCATTTCTCTCCATCTCTCTCTTTCTCTCTCTCTCTCTCTCCTCTCTAAATCACTCTTTTTGGGCTATATCCCCCTTCATTGTTATTCAGTGACAGAGACCTGTCCTTGTCGATTGTTGTATTGTCACCGGGGAGCGAGGTTGAGAGAAGGGCCAGGAGAGGATGATGTTTTCATTGGTAATCGCAGACAAAGCAGCAAGGCCAATTGAATATGCTGTACACCAGTGGATTGGTGTTAATTTTGCACACACAAGCAACTCTCACTCTCCCAAATCCCGACATGCGTGAACACATGGCCACATACACCCACATACATTCATTATTTTGGACGTTATGTTGTCTTTGATCTAAATGCTAAGGCCTCACACACATGGCCTCCAGAGACTGTTAAATGTCACACGTGACATATGTGTCAGTGAATGCTCAGTACTCTATGAGCAACAGTATGTAGGGGGAGAGACAGTGAAGCTAAAGTGATGCTTGAATTACAGTAATGGTGCTTTAATGTCGCCAACAGAGCATGAACGCAAAGCGGGCCGTGGTCAGAGCACACCATTCATGTAAATTCATTGTGCGTTGCATTACATCGCCTTACTCAAGGACTCCCTGTTCACCCACGACTGCGTGGCCACGCACACCATCACAGTGTGTGTGATGGTGTGCGTGTGTGAGCATGCATGCATATGTGTGCAAGCGGGGGCATGTGTGAGTGTGTGACATTTGCCATCCCACCATGCGATGGCCTCTGTGCTTTGGTGACAGATGGTGTCAGCCACACAGGCCACCTCTTTCTCCCCAAAACCATATTGACACACAGAGAGTTACAGACAGACAGACGGACAGAGAGAAAGAGACTGATAGATAGAGGCCGACAGGCATGCAGACGGGCAGATGGATGGACAGACAAAGGCAGATGGGCAGGCAGGCAGACAGACACGAATAGATGGGCAGACAGACAGACAGATGGAAAAATACACAGACATACATCGTGGGATTGTACAGACACATGTACAATACCGTTCAAAAGTTTGTGGTCACTTAGAAATGTCTTTGTTTTTAAAGAAAAACACATCTTGTCCATTAAAATAACATCAAACGGATCAGAAATACTGTGTAGACATTGTTAATGTTGTAAATTATTATTGTAGCTGGAAACGGCTGATTTTTAATGGAATATCTACATAGGAGTACAGAGGCCCATTATCAGCAACCATCACTCCTGTGTTCCAATGGCACGTTGTGTTAGCTAATCCAAGTTGATCATTTTAAAAGGCTAATTGATGATTAGAAAACCCTTTTGCAATTATGTTAGCACAGCTGAAAACTGTTGTGCTAATTAAAGAAGAAATAAAGCTGGCCTTCTTTAGACTAGTTGAGTATCTGGAGCATCAGTATTTGTGGGTTCAATTACAGGCTCAAAATGGCCAGAAACAAAGAACTTTCTTCTGAAACTCGTCAGTCTGTTCTTGTTCTGAGAAATAAAGGCTATTCCAATGCGAGAAATTGCCAAGAAACTGAAGATCTCGTACAACGCTGTGTACTACTCCCTTCACAGAACAGCGCAAACTGGCTCTAACCAGAATAGAAAGAGGAGTGGGAGTCCCTGGTGCACAACTGAACAAGAGGAACAGACGTCTAGTTTGAGAAGCAGACGCTTCACAAGTCCTCAACTGGCAGCTTCATTAAATAGTACCCTCAAAACACTATTCTCAACGTCAACAGTGAAGAGGCGACTCCGGGATGCTGACATTGAAAACATCAAAAACAGAGGACAATAGTCATATTTTCAACAAGTCCTTCAATCAGTCATTCAGTCGGTTGTGGAGAGTTTGTGTCATCTTTTCAAGAGGCTTTCATCAACGACCTTAAGCTCCTTCTTTTTTCATTGAACACCTGTAACCCTCTCTTTGTCCCTTCCCTCTGTCATTCTCTCTCATACATACACACACAGCATGTTGAGGGCCAGAAGTCTGAGCTAGTAGGTGTATGGTATAGATGTGGGAGGGAGGACAGACAGACAGACAGAAATCAAAGAAAGACAGAAATCAGAGTGACAAGAATATTGAGCTTCAGGCTCTCTAACGTTGGCTGCCAACTACAACCTACCCCTGCAACATTCTACCCCCTCCCTCCCCCCTCTCTCCTACATCCCTCCCATCCCTCCCCCCTCTCTCCTACCTCCCTCCCTCCCTCCCATCCCGTCGACTCCCACCCCCCTCTCTCCTACCTCCTCCTCTCCCTCCCATCCCTCCCATCCCTCCCGTGCCTGAGTGAGTCACACAAGTTGGCTTCTCAGCCAGAAAGGAGCAGTGTGTCCATGTTTAACATGAGTAACTGATTCAAGTAAGGGATTAGCAGACAGACTGCTAAAAATGTTCCTCTTTCCTACAGAGTCCCATGTATACAGGCTTGGACACACACACACCTGCAGGCACACAAACCCACAGACAGAAAGTAAAGGCCATACACACAAATATCCTTTTCCCTTTCCCTCTATCCTTTTATCCTATTCTCCCTCATTGCCATTTCAATCCCTCTCTTCTTTTGGAGGTACAATCTCTTTCAGTCCTGAGAGCAGTAAGAATGTTTCTATCTGGTGGGCTAATTCCGGGCCGGCAGTGAGGAGGGCGACCTGTAAGCTCCATGGAGAAATGTACCAATATTGTTATCGTCTGGTGAACACACACACAGAAGAAGGGGGTGGGGGGTGGTTCAGGGCGAGAAAGGGGCTTCACTGACCTCATCGAATTTGTTTTTTGCAAACAAACACACACACAAAAGACCCTTGTGCATTTTACATGGTTGTGAGTTCGCTGGTGTGCACACAGAGAGTATTCTCAATGTTTACTGATGCTCATGGACTGCACATTTCCATGCAATTAATCTTTCTCTCTTTTCAGCCTCCAAAGGGAGAAAGTCATTTGGATGTAAATGAACAAACAACACCCTTGCAGATACACTCACATTCAGACATTTACACAATTCATGCCACAGACAAGCTAGCTGAAGACACACACACACTTCTCTGTTATGCGGTCTACACGGTCTGTGTGTATCTAACCTAACATAGAAAACATAAAAGTGTATCCGTCTCTGTCCGAGCTGGAAAAAAACAGGCACAATGGATTATGGTCATTGTAGTTAATTACCACATTTCTGCATTGAATTAGGTTGAATATTTGCTTCATGAAAACTACTACTCCCTTCAGCCCAGCGTCCCACGTAGCCTTGTTCGTGACTTGATTTCTCTTGTGAATTATTTGATTTCTTTCTAGAGAAATGGCGCATTGGGCAAAAAAAACCAAAAAAAAAACAAACTGGAATTCAAGTAATTGAACTGAAGTCCGTCATTTAGTTGTTTAATAATAATAATAGACATGTTGGTTCATCGCTCTAACACTAACACACACACAGAAATCGACATGAGATGTTCAGTTGTGTGTTCTGCCCTAATGGTCCTAAAAGAAGGATAATAAAACCTTGTGTTCTAAAAACCATGGAACGAACGTGACAAGAAAAAAAAGGGCGAAAATGGAAATTAATCAATTTCCCTATGATCCCTTAGAATAAAGAACAAATAAAATAAATCTTCAAACAAAATGTATGAATGACAACAGGATATCATTTCCATTTCCATTCTCACATCAGACCTAGCGATGTGTGAGCTAGAGTTCCACAGACAGAAAGCTTGCAAATTTCCCCTCATGACTTCTTTAAAACAGCGCTGGCATCTGTGGACATACTATCAGACAGATTCTAGAAACATTAAGGCGAGGCCAGAAAGAAATTCCCTCCAATTCAAAAAGAAATCCCTGGTCAATGGGTTATTTGAATATGAACAATCTGAGAGGGAAATGGAATTCACTCCTGAGAAAGAGAGATACACAAGAGAAGGCCGAAAATGAACGATAGCACTCAAAAAGTTAGAATGCAAGCAGAGACAAAATAAGATGCGGAGCTGGCTGATGTAATTTATATATAAATTGCCGCAGTAGGTTTCCAAGGTGTGTGTGTGTGTGTGTGTGTGTGTGTGTGTGTGTGTGTGTGTGTGTAGATGCTCATTAGTCCACCTATTCTAATGTAATTCACTGTACACAGAACGAATAGGTCTGCTTTTTGAGGGTAACTTACTACTGTCTAACTTCAAAAACAAAAAGGTGATGTCAACCAAACCCTCCACATCAACCTAGATTGTTCCTCTTACATATCATTTACATGTATTTCACATACTGTTTTATAATCCAGACAGCTAGAACTCTGGGATAGAACTCTGACAGAATGTCACTCATTTTTATATTTCTCTTTTTCCAGCTCCCCCTCTCTTTTGTGTTCTCTATCTCTATTCACCACACTCCTATTTCACTCTCACCTTAGAGTGCTACTGTCATTTCCATATAGTCACTCTGCCTGCGGTCTGAAGGACACTGCACACACACACACACCCACACGGAAACACACAAACACGCGCACGCACGCACACACTCACACGCATGCACACGCACACTCTCACACACACACACACACACGCACTCACACACACGCACTCACACACACACACACACACACACACACACACACACACACACACACACACACACACACACACACACACACACAGTATTGGGACTGTGTGAGACCCCACCCATAGCTTACAATCAGCCTACAGCTAAATGAAGCACTTGTTTACTTATTAATGATGCTTTCGGTATGTCATTTTTCCCAATCAGAGCTGAATTCATAATCTCTCACTACTTGACTGGACTCATTAGTACAAAATGTGTTACATAAAAGGGGTTGTGTGTGTGTGTGTGTGTGTGTGTGTGGTTTTCTAGTGCTTGTATTTACTACTACATCCAGAGCCTGAATTTATAATGACCGAGCAATCTACACTAAATACAGCCACAAACACACTGATAATGCATGTCAAGAGCTACAGCATGAACTGAGAGTGGAAAACAAACACACACACACACACTCACACACGCACAATTCACATAATACGTTCTCATAACATGATTTGCCTCAGCCAAATCTGATTGCATAATCCAAATATCAAAAAGCCATAATTTCTCATAATACAGATCTTCAGCTGTCTACAGAGACCTCTGTATTTAATCAAACCTCTTCTATTTTCTGTTACATCAGGTCCCTGGTGAGCCGAGCCCCTCTCATCCATCGTGTAAAAGAAACTTAATTAATTAGAGCTCATTAATATCTCTCCCATGGTTCTGGCTGAGACAGAAAATCATTTTACAGCTGAGCAGACGTACCCTATAGCACTATGCTGTAGTGTCGAGCTGCAGCTAGCCTTGTTGAAACTCCAATGGCAGCCAACTTAATAAGACACTCTGTATCAGTCAATAGATACTGAGAGCACTGACACTTCAGCTTTGGTCTAGCTTTCATTCCACATGAATTCCTGCTTTATTTGCAACCATGTAGACACAGGTTCTCTGTAAGATACCAATAGTAATAATTCAGCTTCATCATGCTTTTATCCTTACTTTCATTGCTTCTTCATTCCAACCTTGTGGATGGGTCATCCTTGCATTCTTCCTCCTTTCCTCCTCCTTTATCTAAGAAGAATACAGGTTACCTGGTGGATTCTCTCCTATCCTTTTGACTCCACGATACTTCCGATGAACAGTCCGAGACATGACATACACAGTATGTCCATGATATCATAGTCATGAGCTCAGACCCAAGTAGGTTTCTTCACTGTTTGTGTCTGCGTCTTGCGGTCCTCCCACTGTCCATTTTCGCCTAAAATGGCATACCCATATCTAACTGACTGTAGCTCAGGACCTGAGGCAAGGATATGCATATTCTTGATACCATTTGAAAGGAAACACTTTGAAGTGTGTGGGGGGGGGGGCACAGATCCCGTAGAGATTAATGAAAAAAGGGAGGGGCAGTATGACTCAAAAAAACACACACACACAAAATGTTTCCCAATTGAATATTCAAAGTCTCATTTAGACAGTCCCTGGGACCAAAACATTAATAAACCTTAAGTCAGAAGTGAATTCTGATGTGAATAATAATGTATTCTTCATACACAGGGATTGCTGGCTGTTTCAACTTCGTTGCAGTGAGAGTTTTAATTATTAATTGATGCTATGAAGGTTGCATGTAAAGCAATTGTTTACATTCTCATTTTGTGATATCACACTAGCGCAAACACACTCACACATGCAAATACTCTCTCTCTCTCTCTCACACACACACACACACACACACACACACACACACACACACACACACACACACACACACACACACACACACACACACACACACACACACACACACACACACACACACACACACCACAGTGGAAGCTCATCAGAGGAGGGAGGGGAGGACCATCCTCCTCAGTGAATTTCATAACAATTTAAACAGTGAAATTTCCTCCAACCTATCACTGAGGACCATCCTCCTCAGTGAATTTCATAACAATTTAAATAGTGAAATTTCCTCCAACCTATCATAGCTCCTGCAGCATGAACTGACATGTTGTCCACCCAATCAAAGGATCAGAGAATGACTCTAGTACTGAAAGCATAAGCTACAGCTAGCTAGTACTGCAGTTCATAAAATGTGGTGAGTAGTTGACTTAAAGAGAGAGAAAGACAATAGTTAAACAGTTTTGAACAATTTAATTTCTTTAAAAATTAAGGAGAATCAAGAGCGAGAGAGAGATATTTCATAGTTTATTTTCTCTCACTTTCACTTAGCTAGTGAATGCAGCTAGCTAGTTTAGCCTACTCAAACACCTAGCTCAAACAGAGAGGGATGCTATGTTTGCCTGCTGGCTATTGCTATCCAACACTGGAAGTCTTCCAAGTAAAGGTAAGCTTTTAAGTTTTATTAATTTATTGCCACCGGGCCTGCCGGTGTAACTGCTAAACTGCTTGCTGCTGACTGTACACTGTACTGCATGATTGTTTTGGGTTTACTAATGCGTTAGTTCCAGTAGCTACACTATATATACAAAAGTATGTGGACACCCCTTCAAATGAGTGGATTCGACTATTTCAGCCACACCCATTACTGACAGGTGTATAAAATCGAGCACACCGCCATGCAATCTCCGTAGACAAACATTGGCAGTAGAATGGCCTTACTGAAGAGCTCAGTGACTTTCAACGTGGCACCGTCATAGGATGCCACCTTTCCAACAAGTCAGTTAGTCAAATTTCTGCCCGGCTAGAGCTGTCCCGGTCAACTGTAAGTGTTGTTATTGGGAAGTGGAAATGTCTATGAGCAACAATGGCTCAGCCGCGAATTGGTGGCCACACAAGCTCACAGAACGGTACCGCGGAGTTCTGAAGCGCGTAGAGTTCCAAACTGCGAGATTCATGAAATGGGTTTCCATGGCTGAGCAGCCGCACACATCCCAAGATCACCATGCGCAATGCCAAGTGTCGGCTGGAGTGGTGTAAAAATTGCTGCCATTGGACTCTGGAGCAGTGGAAACGTGTTTTCTGGAATGATGAATCACACTTCACCATGTGGTAGTCCGACGGACGAATCTGGGTTTGGCGGATGCCAGGAGAACGCTTCCTCCCCGAATGCATAGTGCCAACTGTAAGGTTTGGTGGAGGAGGAATAATGGTCTGGGACTGTTTTTCATGTTTTGGGCTAGCGGTACTCTATACCATGACATTCTAGACGGTTCTGTGCTTCCAACTTTGTGGAAACAGTTTGGGGAAGGCCATTTCCTGTTTCAGCATGACAATGCCCAGTGCACAAAGCGAGGTTATATACAGAAATGTTGTTGAGATCGGTGTGGAAGAACTTGACTGGCCTGCATAGAGCCTTGACCCCAACCCCATCGAACACCTTTGGTATGAATTAGAACGCCGACTGCGAGCCAGGCCTAGTCACCCAACATCAGTGCCTGACCTCACTAATGTTCTTGTGGCTGAAGAAAGCAGGATCGCCGCAGCAATATTCCAACATCTAGTGGAAAGCCTTCCCAGAACAGTGGAGGCTGTTATAGCAGGAAAGGGGGGACCAACTCTATATTAATGCCAATGATTTTGGAATGAGATGTTCGACAAGCAGGTGTCCCCATACCTTTGGTCATGTAGTGTATGTTGACTCTGACGCTAATATGGTGACAACGATGTAGGCCGTGTGTAGAGGTTAGCGGTTATGATATGAAGGTTTGGCTTGGAAAGGTTTTTTCGCCTGGTCACAGTTAGCTGATGGGAAAAGGTGAGGGGAGGAGAGCATGTAGATGCGAGAAGGAATTATACAACAATCAAAGAGATCTTGCCATGCCATGAGAGTGAACTAATGTTTGCGTGTGACCAAGGGTGTATTCATTCCTCTGATTCTGTTAAAACATTTCTTGAATGGAAGCAAACGGAATGACATGGGGATAAACACACCTGAATTTGTCGAAGAGAAACTCTTGTTTGCAACTGTTGAACTAATGATTACACCCTAGATCAATTAGATACAGTCAAGAGTCTGCAAGGCAGTATTGAATGTGTCAATATGAGTCACCTTGATTACTCAAATTTCTCTTGAACTTTGGACCTACATTGTAACCTCTAATTCATAGGCTAGGTTGTAACAACCTCATGATGGGTATAGGGCAAATTTGAGTATCATGTAGCAGCCTAAACCTATCGACGTCACATTGAGCTGAGGGAATGGAATGTGAATGACAGTCATTCAATATGTTGTAACAAAAATGAGGCAATGCTCATAAAAAAAGAATTTAATCTTAAACGGTACCGACCGCCACGGACACACACACACACACACACACACACACACAAACACACAAACACATACACACAGCAAGGGCCAACTGATCTCTGACTGACAAAAGCCAAACATACTTCCTAAAATGAAATCCAGCAACGGCAGCAGATTACGTTTTTGTACTCTATTTATAAAAACAAATACAAACCAAAAGCCTGAAAAGGCGCTCTTTGCCTGCTTCCATTTCTGCAACTTTGATATCTGCAATATTGTGATGTGCTATTGTCTGTGTGTTTCGGAGAGGCAGTCGCCTCAGGGTGTGCAGTCTTCTCCTCTGAGTGTTGCTTTGGGGCCAGGCGCACAACGCTCGGCACCAGAACATTAATAAACCAAAACAGACTCTGGATATTGAAATAAAACAAATACAAAACACACAAGTACCCCAGGGGGTAGCCATGGCCCTGTCATGACCCCACAGCCTGAGGGATGTTTGCTGTTAACGCTGCCTGTCCTTGCCAGCTGTTGAGCACAACTACTTTCACACAGTGACGGGAGAGGCCTGAATCAGAGGCTGAAGTCCTTTTATATGGTGCCCTGGCATCCCCCGAGAAAAAAAAACAGACCTGCCAATCCTCACATGGGGCACCAAAATATTTCATCTGAAATTAAGAGAGAGAGGGATGAGAGGGGATGAGGAGAGAAGACATAAAATGAAATAGAGAGACTTAGATCAGAGACAGAGAGAGATGGAAAGACACAGGGAAAGAGAGAAGGAAAGAAGTAGCATCCAACCAACGTCCAGAGAGCAAACAGGTACGTGACACTGAACAGCAGCAGACGGATTTGTTCTTAGATCTCACACCACACGTGTCTTTGTTGTCTCCACCGTCACCAACCTCTCAGAACCAGGTTAAATATGAAATATGATTGTCACTCGAGTTATTTGGAATCAGAATTAGAATGTTGACACCGGTTTAAAAATAAACCGCCTGGATCTCAGGTGTCCTGCGAGGGGTGTAGAATTTACACATAGTGAGGAATGGGGAGAGGTGACAAATGTAGCTCATCTATCTCTTTCCCAAACCCCTATAAATCACATACAAATCCTGACAGAGAAAATAGATATGGAATAAACAGAAACAGAGAAAAAAATCACTACAGCATCATAACCAACTCCAGCCCTAGTGTCACTCCCTGACCTTAGAGAGACGTTTTATTTCCTCTAGGTTGGTTAGGTCAGGGTGTGATGTGGGGTGGGCAATCTAGTTGTTGTATTTCTTTGTTGTTTGGCCGAGTATGGTTCCTAATCAGAGGCAGCTGTCAATCGTTGTCTCTGATTGGGAATCATACTTAGGGAGCCCTTTTTCCCTCCTTCAGTGTGGGATCTTGTTTTTGTACAGCTCAGTAAGCCTGCAGAACGTGACGTTCGTTTTCCGTTGTTTTGTTATTTTGATTTAGTGTTCTGAGTTATAAATATTAATCATGAGCACTCACCACGCTGCACCTTGGTCTTCTCCTTTCGACGATCATCAAACCTAGCCCTTGGAGAAGGAGAGAGTGTTAGAATTATAGAGTTATAGAAGAGCAGTGTCGTGCTGTGCATAGTGAGATACCACATGAAAAACTGGGCCTCTGGCAGAACCAGATCTACCTGGGGAGAGACTGACACTGAGAGAGACACACACACAGAGAGGTCTCTCATCATATCTCACTGCTATGAGATGAGACGATCCCATCCCAAACCCTGGAGTAAGGGAGGGAGGGTGGGACATAGAAGGGGAGAGGTAGAGCGATTCACAGCATGTGAGGGAGGAGATCCAATTCTCTTCCATGAAAGCCCTTAGCATACAGTGCTCTGTACTGCGTACTTTAGCTGTATCTGCATACTGTATTTCTTCTGGACTAGCAACATTCAACTTGTACCGTAGCTAACCAGAGTGTTCAACTATGTTTAGTCATGCACTATGCGACCTGTACTATATGGCTAATCTCGGTTAACTCAGAACTAAAGTCTCATGTAATTGGTCAGCTGCTCGAGTAAGTTCTGGGTCCATACGTGTGAAGAGAAGAGATGAAGAGATGCTTGAACGAGTAGCGGAACCAGAACGAGGAGCTCCACCCTCTCTCTTTGCAAGTCACAGGCTAAATGTCCCCTCACTTTCCGAAATTCCAAAGATGCTACCACCTGCGAAATCATGATTTGTCCAAGTAACCAGTGAGGAAAACCCAAACACTGGAACTACTGCTGCTCGTTATCCCACACATTCCATCCCAATAGATTCAGTTATGTTTACGTCGATCTGTTCATGAGAGATTTCTGCACGGTTAACTGTTCCCATCATGCTGTGTGTACAGTACTGCTTGAGTGATTGATTTTACTCAGAAGGGAAGAGAATATTGCGCTTATAAAGGAATCGAAGCCATGATGGTCAATAAAAAGAGCCTATACGAAGCCCTCAATATTTCGCCAGACCTTGCGTTTCAAATTGTTTGACATTTTACTTATTATATATGAAGGAAGAAAATGAAATAACCCAACAGATAATAATCAGTTATGTCTGAAATGGAAAATCATCTTTCTGCCCATGTTTGTAACAAAAGTCTTCAGGCATGCGTAGTGAGACACCCGGCTAACATCTCTAGTGCCCGTGTCAGTCTGTTGGAGCCCAAAATAACTTCTCTATCTACTCCCTTGTGTTAATTATTATCATTGTAATATTGTTTCTGTGACACCACTTTCAAAATAGATTACACTTGTGTAAGGAAATGCCAGCCTGCCTTCACATGTCATTAGAGGGAACTGCAAAACACATCCTGTCAAATTGGAGCAATCGGAAAGAGCCTCTCTCCTTCTCCATTGATCTCTCTCTCTCTCTTTTCCACTCTCTCTCTCTCTCTCTCTCTCTCTCTTTCTCTCTCTCTCTCTCTTTTCCACTTTCTCTCTCTCTCTCTCTCTCTCTCTCTTTTCCACTCTCTCTCTCTCTCTCTCTCTCTCTCTCTCTCTCTCTCTCTCTCTCTCTCGTCAGGGAAAACAACCTCTTATCCATCCAGTGCTCTGTCCACAAAGGATTATTGAGCTTTCACATTGATTGTGTGTGTCCATATAGCCATCTGACAACTGTTAGCGTATAGAAATCACGCCCACACAGATACTTAAAAAAATCCTATTTTTCAGAGAAATATAATTTCACCTTGCTGGCTGCACTAAATACTTAGCTTAGCTGTTGTCATATATAAGATGATTGACATAATATTTTGTTGCTAAATCACAGTGATATAGGCTTAGCTAAGCCACATAGAAGGATTTGGATCTCAATGCCATCTGTGTTTACTTTGTGAATGAGAGTCTCAATTGGAGAGAGAGTGTTTGAGTGTGGTGTATGTGTCTGCGTGTGTGCATGCATGCTCTGCATGCACATGTGTTCCTGTGTGTGTGTGCTTGTAAAAGTTGTGTGTTCCTATGTGTCCAATTAGAGTATGTGGTCCTATCAGCACCTGTTCAAATCCAATTTCACCCTCATCAGTCTATGGCTTGTCAGCTGAATTCTACCTGTGTTTCTAGAATATTCTTAGGTTAATTCTTCAACCCCGTACTCTATGTCTAATCTATAATCCATTCTCTGTACTCAGAATGACCTTAGTATATTCTGTACATTCTGTAGTCAGTATGACCTTAGTACAGTATATCCTATTCATTCTCTACTCAGTATGACCTTAGTATATCCTGTACATTCTGTACTCAGTATGACCTTAGTATATCCTACACATGCTGTACTCTATACTATCTGTTTAGTCTATTTATTCTCAGCCTTCATCTGCTAATCCAAGCATCTTCATTTACAGTGTCTAAAAACAACTTTTAGCCAGTAATACAGTCATCCTAGCCAGATGAAGGAGGTATAAACACATGAATGCAGACAGCAGCCACTACCAGATGCTGATACATAATACTCCTGATCAGTACATTTGGGCCTGTGAAAGAACCAGATTAATCTCCCAACATATTCACACACACACACACACACAGACACACACACACACACACGCACGCACGCACACGTTATCACAGCGAGCTTGAAAACCACACCTCCTGGAGAGTCCAACAGTAATCAAATAAAACTTTCCCAGAAACACCCGCAGCAATGCTTAACTGTCAGGTAAAGACCTGCAGCTGTTTTGAATGCAATTATAAACCTATTTGTTTGACAAAGGCCCAACCGTTGCTGTTGAGTTCTATTGATTTTTACATGTGTGTGTTTATTCATGAAAGATTTCTGTATAACAATAGCCATGCGCTATGCGGTGATGACGGCTTCATCAAGCCGGTGACAGCCACTGCTGAAGCATGGTAATCTTATTTTATTCTGCTGTCCCACCTCCCCCAAATGAGCAGGGAGCCGGGGCTATCAGAAAGGGAATTATATAGGCTTTTATAACCAAAAAACCACACGCAGCATCAGCCGCTAACAAATAATCAAAGATTCCATCTCTGGTGGCGGGGGAATGGGAAAAGGAGGAGGTCCAGGTGTGTGTGTTTCTACCTGAGTCCTGATGAATAACCCGGAGGCCCAGTCTTCTTGTGTATTTATTACATATTGTTATGGATCTCAGTCAGGCCTGCTGAGGCACTTCCTCCCTACCAGATTACATTACAGTATACACACCACCTCTCCCCTAAGTCACAGAGCAACACCACCAGGGAGATGATGATCTGTGTGTGTGTGTGTGTGTGTGTGTGTGTGTGTGTGTGTGTGTGTGTGTGTGTGTGTGTGTGTGTGTGTGTGTGTGTGTGTGTGTGTGTGTGTGTAGGTGTGATCTATCAACATCTAAGACTACTCGAACCCTTTGAGTGTGTGTGTGCATTTCTACTTATCCGTGTATGTACACATATGCAGCATAGTCTGGCCTTATCTGTCAAATAGCCCAGCTTTGTATAGATGAATACTATACTTCCTGCCTCCAGACCGATGCATGGTTTTATACTGTATGTAAATCACTGTGATGGATGAGCAGTCTATGCATCTAATGACAATTTACAGTCAGCCGAATTAACCATTACCACCTGATTGATAGCCATTTGATATGGTTGCTACGTGCTAACTGGCCATTTATTACATGGAAAACCCTTTAAGTCTCATTGAGTCATATTCAAAGAAGCAATAAAAAAGATGTTTATGAATGAAGAGGCACTTTATGACCACAACAGACCTGGCACGATGTGCTCAACGTGCAATAAATCATGTCCCAACATGCAGTTAAACTGAGGTAAACTGCCCCTTCATTAATTATTCACAATGACTAAGTGACTAATATTTTCCTTCTTAATGAGCCCTCGTTATTATAAAGTGTCACTGTGCCTTTTTATGGCAAACATTGTTATTTTCCTTCGTCAGAATGCAGCCTTTGACCTCTCGCCCTCCTCCCTCCCTTGTCCCTCCGTTCTCCCTACCTCCTTCCTCCCTTCTTCTCTGAGACACAGTATTAATACCAGTGGAGGCTCCTCAGAGGAGAAAGCAGAGGACCATCTTACTCAGTGAATTGCATTAAAATAAAAATAGTGAAACATTAAAAAGTTATCCTTTTTAGATAAAACTATACAAAATATTTAAACGTTACCAAATAATGGATTAAAACACATTGTTTTGCAATGAAGATCTATAGTAACACAGTAATTCTGACAACTTCCGGAGGACATCCTCCAACCTATCAAAGCTCTTGCAGTATGAACTGACATCTTGTCCACCCAATCAAAGTATCAGACAATGAATCCAGTAAGCATAAGCTACAGCTAGCTAGCTAGCACTGCAGTAAATACAATGTGGTGAGTAGTTGACTCAAAGAGAGAAAATGACAAGTGTTGAACAGTCGTCTAATATACTGTAATAGAAATAAGGCCATGTTCATAAAAATAAAAAATACATTCTCCCTAATCTTAAAACGGCACCGAGCGCCACTGATTAATACCCTAGGCCAGAAGGATTATTGCTTTCTGTGGGAAATAAATTCCTCTTTAGGTAATGACCTGCTATCGCAAACTCAGGCTGCTCTGATTGCTAGCGAGCTAATCGGTAGCATTACCTACGGCTCCCTGTCTTTAACTGTGAAGGCTAAGGGGGAACATTCCTCCATTTTCTTCCTCCCTCTCTCTGAACAGGTCACCATACCACTGCATTATTTTATTAGTGAGCCATTAAGCGATGCTGCTAGCTGCTGGCCAGTATTTATGACTCGGGAGAGACAACGGTTTCCCCCTGAGAAAAAAGTGTTTGCTTTCAATTGCTTTTTAATGAGAGACATTTGCCTGAAGTACTTTCACACTACTGAGCGGATTGCTTAGGTCTAAGCAGAGGAAGTGGAGGGGACAGATTCTTGGCCATGGTACAAAACAAAAGGATGGAGGGAAGAGATGTTTGGGGGAAGTAAGGATGAGACTCCGGAGGTTGAGAGGAGGGAGGAGATGAGAAAGTGAAGAGGGTTTCTCCTGTTAACTTTCCTTCGGTGTAGTTTGCCAAGAACAAAGACATGGAGGTCCATTGAGGCTGTGCTATAAAAGGGAATCAAAAATAATCAAAATATGTATTTAATCCACCACTACTTCTCATAATCATAGTCATTATAGGGATGAATATAATACAAAGATCAGACAGAGACATGAGTTTGCTCAGCCCTCAATACTGTTTTTAGATTAAACACTGATTCAAGTACAGTTTTGTACATGGTCTGGATTGGAGGAGGGGTAATCAGTGATTTAACCCAGGGCCCTAATTATTGGTATCACAGTGGTCCTTCTCGTGTCAGACATGCATATTAAACACCACATCTCTGGTTTACAAGGGTTAACCTATTTCCTGGTTCTTACCCACCTGACCTGGTGACCTATGACCTGTCTGGAGGAGGGGGCTAACCCTTAGGCCTGATGAGTCCTGGAATGTGAGGAGGAGGGGTCAGTCGGGAGCAAGGTGATTTGTACCATGGCTCATGCCTTACATTGTGGTGGATAAATGATTAAGTGGTTGGTGCTGTGCGTGGGCCGATTCTCTAATGGACTTGCTCTATCTTGGTCTGCCTGCCTGGTAAACACCACAGCAGAAGGGGATGCTAGCTATAAACGGACAGAGAGGAGGAGAGGGTAGGAGGCGACTGGTCTTAAGCTGATACAAGTGTGCCTGTTTGAGCCCAGACCAAGCTCAGATATTTTCCTGCTCCAGTTTGTAATGCAGTTGTAAGACACAATATGCATCTTTTCAGGAATTAGACTATTACAAGTGTTACTTTACAGGGTACATCCTCAGGGCTGTTCACAATATGGATAGAACTGGTGGAAAGAGCCTTTCAGCATTGGAGTGCGGGCTTTAAATAATGAAGGAAGAGGGATGATGAGTCTGCTGCTGTCTATAGAAGAGAGGAAACAGGAGGAGTGCATAGAGAGAGCAGGGATTAAAGGAGGTGTTTTGGAAACCCCATCAGTATTTTCTCTTCTGTTTAGCAAAGCTTTACTCTCTTCTTCCTTCTCTCGCACGCCTATTCCTTCTACGTCTCCTCAGATTAATAGCATGATTGTGATAGAGGAGAACTATACAATTAAAAAAAGGTAATGTGGGGTTCTTTGTCAGGGGTGACGGTGATACTATAGGTGTAACCATATTTATTTTTTTGCATATCAGGTAGGGTTCTTTACTGCTGTGATGGTTGTGAACAACAATACTGTTCTTTCATGTTTTCCTTTATTCCATGAAATATTGCACTGTTAAAACCTCTAAAAGTCTAAGCCTTTGTTTTAAGATGGGAATTGTTTTAAGATGGTCATACCATTTAGCTATTTGATTTGGAATTTTAGGACCCCAGTAGGTATAAAACATTAATATTCAAAAACGATTTGATAAAATATTGAATCTGGCCTTTACTACTATAGCCCAGAGAAATGCATTGAATAACACATTCATAAATGGCAAAACAGACAGTCAAATAATTAATCATAAGGAATAAGGTTTTGAAGTGTCTTTCCTATATCTAGGAGACATAAGAAATCTACGGAAATATTTCTGTTTTTTTGTACACATATTTAACCCTTTTATTTTGTTGGTACAAAACTAACTCTACTTCCAGACATTTTTTAAAACCGGTTACCTTCATACGAGTTTCATGACATGGAGGACACCATCGTGTTGAGAATCTCCTCTTTCCATAGTGGTTTGTAGCCCAAACAGTTTGGATGCTACAGACAGAAGTTGGCACATTGGAGGTAAAAACTTCAGACGAGTCACGTGGAGCTTGTGGGCGTCGTAGGCCAAACAGTTCGGGCACTACAGATGTTTTTGTGAGAAGACAGTTTTTTGGAATGTCTCATGGTCTTACAAACATGCAGTAGCCCGGCCACCTTCCACCGCAAATGCGGAAGGCTGACATAGGCGGATGTGGTTGATTGAGACACAGCCCATGCCAAAAAACAGATATCTCTTGCTTAAACTGACGGATTTTGATGTAAATGTTTTTATTATGTTGCACAGGTGCGTCAATATACTCTTAAGGATTTTGAAAAGCTCCTGTCATTTTACAGTACACTACAAGCTCACTGGCGTAACACAGTTTCTCTGGACCCTCCGCAAGGTCGGAGTTCCGCCCCCCCCCTTTCCCTCCCTAAAATAAACGAAATGCGTCAGCCAGACAGCCACTCACAAGGTATAGACTAACGTTTGCTGTCCATGGTGCTGAAATTGTGACATGTCTACGCGGCTGCCGATTGAATCGATGATAGGCTCTCTGTGGTGCCAGGGCATGTAGCTTATAGCTTTGTTTTAGCTAATGAATACATGTTTATTGCTAGGCCTATATGGTCGTCATTTTCTCATGTTAAGCCTAACATTTCACAAAGCTATACACAGTGTCTGCTGGCTGGCGGCGATAATGTGTCTGATGGCTGGCGGCTATAATGTAATTACTTGTTCATTATTTAAAGTAGGAAATTCAAACATTGCAGATTGCATTTTTGATGAAACAGCATACTAATCAGCTACCAATAGATTTCTATAAAAAAATGTTTTACCTTTATTTAACTAGGCAAGTCAGTTACGAACAAATTGTTATTTTCAATGACGGCCTAGGAAAAGTGGGTTAATTGCCTTGTCAGCTCAGGGATTCAAGCTTGCAACCTTTCTGTTACTAGTCCAACGCTCTAACCACTAGGCTACCTGCCGCCCCAATATACAACTGTCCTGTATAGCTTACCTGAACCTGCATGACATGAGCTGTCCTCACTTGAATAGAAAGTTGTTGTGCGTAAAACTAGTCTATTCATGCATATTATACCACAGCATTGTTGAATACTCATTTCTGATTGGTTAGAAGGGCATTCTAGAATGGACATTAAAACCAGATAATGGGACAATTTGAAAAGATATGGGACTCCTTGCGATCATGATGCAATATGCACCTACACATGCAGACCGTACTTGCTACAAAGTTACAGAAAGCTAATGTAACGCTCGTAGTTAGAAGGAGAAGTGGACCAAGGCTCAGCGTGGTAAGTGTTCATGATACTTTATTTCAAGAAACACTCAAACAAGAATAACCAAACGCAACAAAACAAAAGCGAACAGTTCCGTCAGGCACATACACTAAACACAAAATAACCTCCCACAAACACAGGTGGAAAACAGGCTGCCTAAGTATGATTCTCAATCAGAGACAACAATAGACAGCTGCCTCTGATTGGGAACCACACTGGCCCAAAAACAAAGAAATAGAAAACATAGACTTCCCCACTCGAGTCACACCCTGACCTAATCAAACATAGAGAATAATAAGGATCTCTACGGTCAGCGTGTGACAGCTAAACCAACAACCACACAAACTGAAATTGGATACATTGTAAACGCAGGTCCAACGAGGAAAAAATGATCTAGCTAGCAAGCATAGCATTTTTTTCAGAGAGGTATCTTTTTGGAGCATCTGATGACCTAACAAGGTGAGTGATGAACATTCATTTCTCTGGTCTCTTTGCTGTAGTTATGAGTGGCACTACGCTGTCAAATCCTCCCACATGTTTCTAGTTTGACCAACTGTTTTCAGCACTTGGTATTTTGGAATTCGGTTGTCAAATTGTCAGGTTTGCTTGCAACAAACTATTTAACTAGGTGTACCTCAGTGTTTCATATACAATGCAATCTCCTCGTAATGAACAGGGTCGAGTGTCCTGATGAGAAAGCAAACTTTTCATCATCAGCCCATTGTTATGGATATATCCAAATGAATGTCAATAGAAAACAGCTTAAACAAATGCAAATGCAGCTACTTTGCTGTTATTCTGGCTGCAGAGGTCGTGACTGTGTTAGCCGTAGCTAGTTGGCTAGCTAACAAGCAACAAATGACTGGGTCGCGTCTTGTGGCGGATGAATCAGAATTAGTTGGGTAACATAGATAATTAAGATGTTTTATTAGCATAATATGTTTATGTGAGATACTTGTCATTAGAAAGTATCCCTTTGGACTCTGGTGTCTTTTAGTTGCACCCTTAGCTGGGGCTCAGTCACTTGGGGCCCAGAGAGGGGAGAGGTCAAGCTTGTCTTTTACATGTCCCTGAAGAGGACAGAATGAAACATTGTCTTCATATGTGAATGTATCTGTTAAATCATGTGAAGGGATGGCGTGATTAATGGGGAACCAATTACTTGTCTCCACAATGTCTGTGCGCAAGTCACTCCCTCCTCCTTTGGCATTGGGGGAAGGTGTATGGCCGTGTCTGGACCATTGTATGTCCTCTTTGATGTTGCACTTATCTTGAGATAATGTATGACATAGAGGCTCACTCCCCTCGGTGAGCTTGTCCAGGAGTGGAGTCAAGAGGGGGTTTACTTGAGATGGGAGTATCTAGAGTTGTCAATTGATTTATGCCATTGGATGAGATGGTGTTTTTGTACTATGAAGTACCAGCAACGAGATTATAACGTCGTCATTAGGGAACAAACTGAACGATAATTTATAGCGAATGTTATCTGGCTAAGGGATACTACTTTCTAAAGTATAAGGTCCCTTTGTGAACAGTTCCTAAGATCTGTTGTTCATCATGTACGTTGAGAGGGGTGGATCTTGGGTATAAAAGATCTTTGTACTTTTGTGTAATCACTTTTTCAATGGTTCATTAGAGATAGCGCCTCCCCCTTTTTCCTCCAAACATAACGATGGTCATTATGGCCAAACAGTTCTGTTTGTGTTTCATCAGACCAGAGGACATTTCTCCAAAAAGTACGATCTTTGTCCCCATGTGCAGTTGTAAACCTTAGTCTGGCTCAATTTATAACATTTTTGACATGCGTTTTTCTGGATTTTTGTTGTTGTTATTCTGTCTCTCACTGTTCAAATAAACCTACCATTAAAATTATAGACTGATCATTTCTTTGTCAGTGGGCAAACGTACAAAATCAGCAGGGGATCAAATACTTTTTTCCCTCACTGTATTTGTTCAGCAGAAATTAAAGAGACAAACCCTTTCATAAAACATTTAGAACTGGGAATATAACATCTCCCCATACATAGTAGTAGGCTGCAAAGAAAATCATTTTTTGTATTTTCATACATTTTTTACATCAAGGCACCATTTATTCTTGTGATCACAGTTGTATGATTTTTTCTGAACTAATCAAGTACAGTAGCTCTTCACCCTGTCTTTCTTACACTATATTATATTGCAGACACGGCAAGATCCAGGCCATACCCAAGACATTGCTGGCAATCATTAAAATAACAAGTTCTTATATTCATGCAAGATTTGTAATGAAACATTATGCAATGGGAAAACAACAGAGAACTGGTAGTGCTACTGTACGGAACTATGGATATTAGTGACTGTATTGCTGACATTGCAAGATCATAACCAAGAGATTGCTGGCATTCTGTCATGTGGAGCGGAACAGGTGAACCCAAGAGCAGACTCAGACGAGGAGACTGGGATGAGGTAACCAAGGTATTTATTGAAACACGGGGAAGATGGGGTGCAGTGCAGGGGAAGCTCGGGCGGGTTGCAGGAAGCCAGGTGCGGGGCCTGAGGCTGGAGCAAGGGGAGTTGGGACTGGGTAAGCAGGTCCGGAGAGGAATCCAAAGACGCAGTGGAGTGGGGGGTCCAGGACAGAGCAGCAGGACTGATGAGACTCTGGGACTGGAGACAGGGGCTGAAGTCAGAGCGGGCAGATTGAGCAGAGGTTACGATCTGGCAGTGTGGAAGTGGCAGGGCGAATTATTTGTAGAGGCCTTGATTATGGAACAGGTTGCAGGTTGGTGGGGATCAGCTCTGCCTCCAGCACACCTGTCTCCGCAAACACAAACACAGAGAGGAAGAGGGAGAGATCACTGGGGGAGTGGCAGCAGGTTAGGGAGACACAGGATTGGAAGTAGAGGGTGTGGCAGGAGCAGATGTAACAAATTCAACAAGTTCTTAAAGTCATGGGAGACATACTAAAACATGAACAATAACATACAATGGGAAAACAACAGAAAAACCAACATTGTTACTCAGGAATATGGCATTGTGGATATTGCTGCTCTGACTTCGATGCAGGGGTTTGTTTTGCTGCCGATCAATACCGTTTGAAGGCCAACGTCCTTAATACATTACTCTGAAAGTTCATGTGCAGATATGTATTCTGAGGCTTTTGGCCGAGGCTTTTTTTCAGAATCGACCCACAATCCAGGATCCCAAGGTTCACCATTTGTGCAATCCTTTGTTCTGATAGGAAGAGAAAGAAAGAGAGAAAACATAGAGAGAAGAGAGATGTATTTTTCAGCAGCAAAGTCAACACGGTAGAAAGGCTCCAGTGTACACCAACAGGGCTTTATCATGTAACCTTCTTCCCAAGAACAGAGGATCTCATAGGGGAATTGGAAGACTTTCATGGTAAAAAGTCACCTCTCATAGTGAGAAAACGCACCCTGAGTTTGGGTTAGGAGAAACATCACACTAATGTACACACCTCCTGCTGTGTCTGAGCATGTTATAGTCGATGCACCTTCTGCATGCTATCTGAATATGGAAATAGCATTTTACCAGTCAAACAGATACAGTAGATATTGGCCATTGTAGAGCCTACTAGCGTGTTGTCCTCTCCCTCCACCCTCTCCTGCTCTCCACCCTCTCCTGCTCTCCACCCTCTGCTGCTTGTTGTTGTTGCACAGGTCAAATCAAATCAAATTCTATTCGTCGTGTCTACATATTTTGCAGATGTTATCGCAGGTGCAGCGAAATGATTGTGTTTCTACCTCCAACAGTGCAGTAATACCTGCTATGTTCCTAGCTCCAACGGTGCGGTCATACATAACAATACACACAAATCCCCAAAATAAAAGGAAAGGAATTAAGAAATATCAAGTAATGTCAGAGTCCGGAATATAAATATATATATATATAGGATGGTGTATATAGACATTTATGGACAGTATATGAATAGAAAAGGTGTGTACAGCAGTAGTTATATAGGACGAGACTTAACTAGAATACAGTTTATACATATGAAGTGGGTAAAACTGTATGTAAACATGAATAAAGTGACCGGTGTTCAATGATTATGTTCACAGGGCAGCAGTCTCTAAGGTTCAGGGTTGAGTACCGGGCGATAGCAGGCTAGTAACAGTGACTAAAGTTCAGGGCGGGGTACTGGGTGGAGGCCGGCTAGTGGTGACTGTTGAACAGTCTGATAAGATCACATCAAAGTCAGCAGAGCAATAGACTGGTGTGCTTACGGCATGTGTGTATGTGGCATGCCTACTGACAAACGCTGCATCTGCATTTGTTGGGGATGAGTGTCCCTGTATGCAGGTCTCATCTGTCTTACCATACTCACCACCTCCCTAACAGCCTCAAATCCCATAAGCAGCATCTGTTGTTCCGTCTCCCAAAAACTCCATTAGAAATGCCATCTATTAGCCACAGAACTGGCCACGGGGAGAAATTTGGTTTGGCTGGTAGTGTGACTGGGCCCTATGGGCTAGTGATGGGAGGGCAGGGATGGAGGGATAAATAGAGAAGATGAATGGACAGGAACAGGATCAGTGACAGAATCATCAACAACCCCCTGGGCACAAATGACCACAGCCCTCCATTCCTCCAGCCCATCCATCCCTCCATCCATTTTCTTCTCTTTTCCTCCCATGTCCATCTCTTATCTCCATCCTCTCCATCCCTTTCCCTGACAGATCTACACAATCAAATCGCATACAGGGGAATCATGTGTAACATCCATATCGCAGAAGCATCTATTTCTAAATATGTTAAGTAAGGATCGGACCCTTTTTTTAAATAATTCACGACTAAAATTACATACCCAAATCTAACTGCCTGTAGCTCAGCATAATCTTGATACCATTTCAAAGGAAACACACAAACACAAGTTTGTGGAAATGTGAAACGAATGTAGGACAATATAACACATTAGATCTGGTAAAAGATAATACAAAGAAAAAAACATGCATTTTTTTGTATTTTTTTTGTACCATCAACTTTGAAATGCAAGAGAAAGGCCATAATGTATTATTCTAGCCCAGGCGCAATTTAGATTTTGGCCACTAGATGGCAGCAGTGTATGTGCAAGGTTTTAGACTGATCCAATGAACCATTGGATTTCTGTTCAAAATGTTGTTGTATTAAGACTGCACAAATGTGCCTAATTGGTTAATTAATAACTTTTCAAGTTCATAACTGTGCACTCTCCACAAACAATAGCATGGTATTCTTTCACTGTAATAGCTACTGTAAATTGGACAGTGCAGTTAGATTAACAATAATTTAATCTTTCTGCCAATATCAGATATGTCAATGTCCTGGGAAATGTTCTTGTTAATTACAACCTCATGCTAATGGCATTAGCCTATGTTAGCTCAACCGTCCCGAGGGGGACCCACCAATCCTGTACAGGTTCATTTCTCTTCCTCTTCGCATTTTCGTCTCTTACTCTCCCCATGCTCCTTATACCAACTTCTTCATAATTTATCCCTCTTCTGGTCTTTCTCACATTCTCTATCTCCCTCTCCATCCCTCCTTCCCTCCCTCCATGAGATCTATCTCTTGCAGGTGGAGGTGAGATAAGGTGTAGGTGTCAGAGTAATGGGGCTTGTCTCCTCTACAGTGATAGAGCTCTACTGCAGCAGGTACATCCTCCAGGGCTTTACAATAACACCTGTACAACACAGAGGCACTAACAACAACACAGCATAAACAACAACAGCAGCACATCCCCTTCACTGAGCCTAAGACACACAGCCATGCAGGATATAAGGAATGCAATGGATATACAAAGCAGTGATGTCTGTCACTCTGACTTACTGACGGACTTACTGGCTGATCGGCTGAATTAATGAATTGATGAATGGATGAATGGATGGATGGACGGACTGATGGATGAATGACAAATGGATGTGTACAATATTAATGAATATGGGAGGGATGTGTTCATATCATGAATGAGTAAAATAATGACTGCTTCTCAGCTACTCTAACACATTATGATGGTCACAATGTTACGCTGTCATCTAATATATATTATTAGTTTGAGTTTTATCCTGATTCCTTTTGAAGGCTACCTACAGTGGACTGATAAGATATTCTAACAAATGAGGCTCTGTGACAGTTGTTCCTGTCTTCTACTGTCATGCAGCCTGTTCCTCCATATCACAGGGAGATGACAAGCCTTGTGGGCAGGCAGGCTGGCTGGCAGGTGTGTGTGTGTGTGTGTGTGTGTGTGTGTGTGTGTGTGTGTGTGTGTGTGTGTGTGTGTGTGTGTGTGTGTGTGTGTGTGTGTGTGTGTGTGTGTGTGTGTGTGTGTGTGTGTGTGTGTGTGTGTGTGTGTGTGTGTGTGTGTGCGTGTGTGTGTGTGACAGGCCTGTCGAGCCCATCCCATTCCTCAGCATGAGAAAAACAAATAATTCTGACGCATGGAACACTGGAGCCTGCTGTCGCTCTTCCCCACTGGCACTCCATTGTGCTCGCTAGTAGGACGTATCGTAACAAATCCATTCATCAATCAATCATTCACTCAGTCAGCCCAGCCAATCAGTCAAACAAACTAAAAATAGTAAAAATACCCACCGGTGTAATCCCAACTCACCAATGGGTTTAACTCAGCAATAAAGAAGGGATATTAAAATCAATCCACCAATCAATTATTAATCAACCAATATAGCAACTAGAATCAAACAATGGAAGTGCTAGGTGTGAGGACATGAAGGGATCAACTGGAAGTTAACTACTCAGCCACAGTGCCCTACAGCTTACTGTGCCCTGCAGCTCACTGTCACTCTCTTTCTCGTTCTCACTTATGGAAAAAAATGATTTCACATGTGACATTTCAAATGTTTTGCACATGTGAAACGTTTTGGAACACTTCATGTGATGATATTTCACATGAAGTTTCACGTGGATTCAAATTTTTACATGATGCCCTGCAAACAAAAATTTGTTGTTAGAATGTCGCTAGAATTATACAGCAGAGTCATGTTTTAAGTGTAAAAATAATAATGACTCAATAATCCATGCTATCTGGGAAGGCTATAAAGTCCAAAAGCAGTGTAAAAATACTTCAAAGTACTAACATCATTTTTTGGGGTGTATCTGTACTTTACTTTACTATTTATATTTTTGACAACTTTTACTTTACTACATTCCTAAAGAAAATAATGTACTTTTTACTCCATACATTTTCCCTGACACCCAAAAGTACTTACATTTTGAATGCTTAGCAGCACAGGAACATTTTCAAATTCACACACTTACCTAGGGAACATACCCTGGTCATCCCTGCTGCCTCTGATCTGGTGGACTCACCAAATACAAATGCTTAATTTGTAATGATGTTGTGAGTGTTGGAGTTTGCCCCTGGCTATCTGTAAATAAATCAAATAAAATGGTGACGTGCGGTTTGCTTAATACAAGGAATTTGAAATTATTATACTTTTACTTTTGACTCTTAAGCATATTTGATCAATTACATTTACTTTTAATACTTAAGTATATTTAAAACCAAATAATTTTGGACTTTTACTGAAGTAGTATTTACTGGGTGACTTTCACTTTTACTTGAGACATTTTCTTTTAAGGTATATTTACTTTTACTCAAGTATAACATTTGGGTACTTTTTCCACCACTGTTCACATATTACAATGTAAACATACTTTTAATCTGTCTGTCTGCATTTTTCAAGACATAGCATATCGGCTGGACGATTGCCTTCTCATCACTCATCTTGAAAAAATGTTTATACGGATTTCGTATAAAAACTAAATCAGTCAAGCCGCCGTCATTAACACAATGGAAAAATCGAATGATTTATTATTTCAATATTGAAATAGCATGGGCGACTGAGAAAAACAAATTGGTACAATTTAAGGCAAACAATAATACAGACACTAAGGATAGAGGTGTCAGCATGCAGGTCTGGGCAGATAAGATGTAGTCATCGTTTGTTTGCATCTGTACTGTAAGTTATTGTTTGTATGTATAATAAGTTTGTATCTGGAGTGGAAAAAAATATAAAAGTTTTCAACTTACATATTTGACACACTTTCACATATATGATTATATTGTGTATGTACACTGAGTGTACAAAACATTAGGAACACCAGCTCTTTCCATGACATAGACTGATCAGGTGAATCCAGGTGGAAGCTATGATCCCTTTGTGATGTCACCTAAATCCACTTCAATCAGTGTAGATTAAGGGGAGGAGACAGGTTAAAGAAGGATTTTTAAGCCTTGACACAATTGAGGCATGGATTGGGTATGTATGGGCAAGACAAAATACTTAAGTGCCTTTGAACAGGGTATGGTAGTAGGTGCCAGGCTCACCGGTTTTGGTGTGTCAACAACTGCAACGCTGCTGGGTTTTTCACGCTCAACAGTTTCCTGTGTGTATCAAAAATGGTCCACCACCCAAAGGACATCCAGCCAACTTAACACAATTGTGGGAAGTATTTGGGAACACTTGACACCTTGTAGAGTCCATGCCCCGATGCATTAAGGCTGTTCTGAAGGGAAAAAGGGGTTGCAACTAAATATTAGTGTTTTGTACACAGTGTATATTGATACAGTAATTGTCCTCACCTGGGATTTGAACTCACAACCTCTTGATTCATGGCATTCCAATCTTCCTGCTACACCGACATGTTTGTGTAATTGAGTGGTTTCATGTGTATTCGCACACTTTGTACTTCAAAGTAAATCTCAGCTTTGTATAATACACTCAAGAAAAACTATTATATTTATCATAGTGATTCAGGAGTAACATTAAAACATAATAATATGCCCCATTAACCACTAGGCAGCAGTTAGCCATTGGGCCAGTAACCGAAAGGTTGCTGTATCGAATCCCTGAGTTGACAAGGTAAAAATCTGTTCTTCTGAGCAACCATTGTTCCCCTGGCCCCAAAGATGTCGATTAAGGCAGCCCCCCGCACCTGTCTGATTCATAGAGTTTGGGTTAAATGCAGGAAGACACATTTCAGTTCAAGGCATTCAACTGACTAGGTATCCGTTTTTTCCCAACAACATTAGACACCTATACAGAACACTGTCAAATTGCTGAAAAAAAGTAAATATAATTAATGATGAGAGAATAGTCAGATTAACTGCTAACTAAAGCAGTGCAGAAGCACACTTTTGCTAAGAGCAGTGATGTATTATACAGTGAGGGAAAAAAGTATTTGATCCCCTGCTGATTTTGTACGTTTGCCTACTGAGTCTATAATTTTAATGGTAGGTTAATTTGAACAGTGAGAGACAGAATAACAACAAAAAAGTCCAGAAAAACGCATGTAAAAAATGTTATAAATTGATTAGCATTTTAATGAGGGAAATAAGTATTTGACCCCCTCTCAATCAGAAAGATTTCTGGCTCCCAGGTGTCTTTCATACAGGTAACGAGCTGAGATTAGGAGCGCAATCTTAAAGGGAGTGCTCTTAATCTCAGTTTGTTACCTGTATAAAAGACACCTGTCCACAGAAGCAATCAATCAGATTCCAAACTCTCCACCATGGCCAAGACCAAAGAGCTCTCCAAGGATGTCAGGGACAAGATTGTAGACCTACACAAGGCTGGAATGGGCTACAAGACCATCGCCAAGCAGTTTGGTGAGAAGGTGACAACAGTTGGTGCTATTATTTGCAAATGGAAGAAACACAAAAGAACTGTCAATCTCCCTTGGCCTGGGGCTCCATGCAAGATCTCACCTTGTGGAGTTGCAATGATCATGAGAACGGTGAGGAATCAGCCCAGAACTACACGGGAGGACGATGAACAGGGCCATGTACCGTCAAATCTTGGGTGAGAACCCCCTTCCCTCAGCCAGGGCATTGAAAATGGGTCGTGGATGGGTATTCCAGCATGACAATGACCCAAAACACACGGTCAAGGCAACAAAGGAGTGGCTCAAGAAGAAGCACATTAAGGTCCTGGAGTGGCCTAGCCAGTCTCCAGACCTTAATCCCATAGAAAATCTTCATAACATTTTTGACATGCGTTTTTCTGGATTTGTTTGTTGTTATTCTGTTTCTCACTGTTCAAATAAACCTACCATTAAAATTATAGACTAATCATTTCTTTGTCAGTGGGCAAACGTACAAAATCAGCAGGGGATCAAATACTTTTTTCCCTCACTGTAGGTAATGAATGTGTAGGGGACTTCTGAGCATGCTACAGACTTTATGGTGCAGCAGATAGATCAGTGTACCCCAAATCCAGAGGTTAATGAGTTCAAACCCAGGTGCGTTCATATTGTAAAGTGATCATGTCAAATGTCATCATATTGTCATTGATTAAAGATTTTTACACTAGTTTAGCTGAACAGCATACTACTTGCTGTGAAAATCTTCAAATGTGATAATCTCAATGTGGAATTGCCTTTTCACAGTAGTGTGTAGTTTCATGCTATCACATGTTGAAATTTTGCATTTATTTCACATAAGATCATGTTTTCACATGTGTAGTTTCATGTTATCACATTAACGTCACTTTTTTTTCCGTAATGGAAGAATCGATCTCTCTCTTTCTCTCTGCATGGGAAACATGTTTACTTTGCCAAAGCAAGTGAAATAGATAATTAACAAAAGTGAAATAAACAATCAGAAATGAACAGTAAACATTACACTCACAAACGTTTCAAAGGATAAAGACATTTCAAATTTCGTATTATGGCTATGTACAGTGTTATAACAATGTGCAAATAGTTAAAGTACAAAAGGGAAAATACACTGCTCCAAAAAATAAAGGGAACACTAAAATAACACATCCTAGATCTGAATGAATGAAATAATCTTATTAAATACTTTTTTCTTTACATAGTTGAATGTGCTGACAACAAAATCACACAAAAATAATCAACGGAAATCCAATTTATCAACCCATGGAGGTCTGGATTTGGAGTCACACTCAAAATTAAAGTAGAAAACCACACTACAAGCTGATCCAACTTTGATGTAATGTCCTTAAAACAAGTCAAAATGAGGCTCAGTAGTGTGTGTGGCCTCCACGTGCCTGTATGACCTCCCTACAACGCCTGGGCATGCTCCTGATGAGGTGGCGGATGGTCTCCTGAGGGATCTCCTCCCAGACCTGGACTAAAGCATCCGCCAACTCCTGGACAGTCTGTGGTGCAATGTGGCGTTGGTGGACGGAGCGAGACATGATGTCCCAGATGTGCTCAATTGGATTCAGATCTGGGGAACGGGCGGGCCAGTCCATAGCATCAATGCCTTCCTCTTGCAGGAACTGCTGACACACTCCAGCCACCTGAGGTCTAGCATTGTCTTGCATTAGGAGGAACCCAGGGCCAACCGCACCAGCATATGGTCTCACAAGGGGTCTGAGGATCTCATCTCGGTACCTAATGGCAGTCAGGCTACCTCTGGCGAGCACATGGAGGGCTGTGCGGCCCCCCAAAGAAATGCCACCCCACACCATGACTGACCCACCGCCAAACCGGTCATGCTGGAGGATGTTGCAGGCAGCAGAACGTTCTCCACGGCGTCTCCAGACTGTCACGTCTGTCACATGTGCTCAGTGTGAACCTGCTTTCATCTGTGAAGAGCACAGGGCGCCAGTGGCGAATTTGCCAATCTTGGTGTTCTCTGGCAAATGCCAAACGTCCTGCACGGTGTTGGGCTGTAAGCACAACCCCTACCTGTGGACGTCGGGCCCTCATACCACCCTCATGGAGTCTGTTTCTGACCGTTTGAGCAGACACATGCACATTTGTGGCCTGCTGGAGGTCATTTTGCAGGGCTCTGGCAGTGCTTCTCCTGCTCCTCCTTGCACAAAGGCGGAGGTAGCGGTCCTGCTGCTGGGTTGTTGCCCTCCTACGGCCTCCTCCACGTCTCCTGATGTACTGGCCTGTCTCCTGGTAGCGCCTCCATGCTCTGGACACTACGCTGACAGACACAGCAAACCTTCTTGCCACAGCTCGCATTGATGTGCCATCCTGGATGAACTGCACTACCTGAGCCACTTGTGTGGGTTGTAGACTCCGTCTCATGCTACCACTAGAATGAAAGCACCGCCAGCATTCAAAAGTGACCAAAACATCAGCCAGGAAGCATAGGAACTGAGAAGTGGTCTGTGGTTACCACCTGCAGAACCACTCCTTTATTGGGGGTGTCTTATGAATTGCTTATAATTTCCACCTGTTGTCTATTCCATTTGCACAACAGCATGTGAAATTTATTGTCAATCAGTGTTGCTTCCTAAGTGGACAGTTTGATTTCACAGAAGTGTGATTGACTTGGAGTTACATTGTGTTTTTTAAGTGTTCCCTTTATTTTTTTGAGCAGTATATATAAACGTAAATATGGGTTGTATTTACAATGGTGTTTGTTCTTCACTGGTTGCCCTTTTCTTGTGGCAACAGGTCACACATATTGCTGCAGTGATGTCACACTGGCATTTTACCTAATAGATAAGGGTTTTGTTTTTGAATTATTTGTGGTTCTATGTAATCTGAGGGAAATATGTTTCTCTAATATGGTCATACATTTGGCAGGATGTTAGGAAGTGCAGCTTAGTTTCCACCTCATTTTGTGGGCAGTGTGCACATAGCCTGTCTTCTCTTGAGAGCCAGGTCTGCCTACGGCGGCCTCTCAATAGCAAGGCTATGCTCACTGAGTCTGTACATAGTCAAAGCTTTCCTTGAGGTATTCTGGTATTCTGCCACTGTGTTCTCTCTGTTCAGTGCCAAATAGCAATTCAGTTTGCTCAGTTTGTTGGTTAATTCTTTCCAATGTGTCAAGTAATTATCTTTTTGTTTTCTCTTTTCTGGATTTTGATAATTAGCGGGTCTCTTCCTAATTCTGCTCTTTATGCATTATTTGTCATTTTATGTTGTACAAGGAGGATGTTTTTGCAGAATTCTGCATGCAGAGCCTCAATTTGGTGTTTGTCCCATTTTGTAAATACTTGGTTGGTGAGCGGAACCCAGACCTCACAACCATAAAGGTCAATGGGTTCTATAACTGATTAAAGTATTTTTAGCCAGATCCTAATTGGGAGGTTGAATTTGATGTACTTTTGATGGCGTAGAAGGCCCTTCTTGCCTTGTCACTCAGATCGGTCACAACTTTGTAGAAGTTAAATGTGGTGCTGATGTTTAGGCCCGAGGTAGGTATAATTATTTGTGTGCTCTAGGGCAATGGTGTCTAGATGGAATTTGTATTTGTGGTCCTTGCAACTGGACCTTTTTTGGAGCACCATTATTTTTGTCTTACTGAGATTTAATGTCAAGGCCCAGGTCTGACAGAATCTGTGCAGAAGATCTACAGTGGCTCCTCCTTTAAGTGTTGCGTCATACTGCGGCACACCTTGCATGCTCAGCATTCTGTGGCACGTCATTTCATTCTCAGCCAATTTTTCTGCTACTGCAAGTCATTGCTAGTTTGACCACCAGAGGGCCTCTTTGAGAAACATTTGATAGTCTTCCATATTGCAGACACGCGGGAGACCGGGGTTCAATCCCCCAACGGGGAGGGAAGGAGTAGGCTGTCCTTGTAAATAAGAATGAGTTCTTTACTGATTCCGTATGTGTTATTTCATAGTTGTGATGTCTTCACTATTATTCTACAATGTAGAAAATAGTCAAAATATAGAAACATCCTGGAATGAGTAGGTGTGTCCTAACTTTTGACTGGTATTTGCTTAATTCATTTGATTAATATTATGGTGTTTCTATTCCATGAAAAACACAAAACCCTCTGGGTAAATTCAGACCGTTTCGCTCTTGGAGCGCACACTGGACGTTCGGGCCGAGGCAGTCAAGCACCCAAGCTAACGTTGGCTAGCTTGCTAGCTACTTCCAGACACAAATGAGACCACTCTGACCATTTTACTCGCCCTAGCAGAGCTGGTTAGGCAGCTTTTGTGGGCCCAGGTCTGGCAGAATCTATGCAGAAGATCTAGGTGCTGTTGTAGGCCCTCTTTGGTTGGGGAATGAAGCACCAGATCATCAGCAAACAGTAAACATTTGACTTCAGATTCTCTCTCTCTTTCTCTCTCTCCATCTGCCTCCCTCCCACTCTCTCTTTCCTCCTCCCCTCTCTGTTTGATTTACTTTTTTACTGTCCATAAAACTGTCCCTAACAGAGCGATATCATGAAGCCACAAAACAATATGCTGCATGTTTTGAATAAAAGGCTGTGGGGGAAATTAAGTTGTGTGTGGCAGGGGAGAATGGAAAATGTGGAAGAAGAGCGGGCGGCCAATATTAATTTCTCTCAGTTTGTCTCGGAGAAGTGGGAATGCTGAGTTTCCTGTGTGGCTCTCTGGAGAGATGGAGTTGAGAGATGGAGAGATGGAAAGAGAGGGAGTGAGGGAGAAAGAAAGAGGGGGAGATAGAGAGAGGGGGAGGGGTATTTACATTGATGTGGGAGGAGAAGGTGAAAATCTTCTAGAAGAGACAGATTTAAAGAGACCGGATTTTGATGTTTAGACAGTATACCGACTACAGGCATTGGCTGTAGGTAGGCATGCACACACACAATGTACCCATTTCTCCATCTCCCCCGCACACTCATTCACATGCTTTTGAATATGATACTCATTCCATACTTGTACCATCCATACAAAATTAAATCCATCTCTTTTTTGGACTTCTTCACTCTCTCCTTCACTGAAATCTCGAATCACTCTAGAGTATGACCTCTCAGACATATTGATAACAAGTGGTCCTTTCAGAGGTTTTTATCGTTGCCATTCCACATCACTCTCAGTAGAACCTTTTAAGTGTGCTGCCAGAGCATCTGACTGCCACCACAGTGTGACCTTCAAATAGAACACAGGATGAAAGAACTGACTGCTCTGAATGCCTGCTCTTCTCCGGGACTTTGTCTGTGGCTTTTGATTTAGTAAAGTCACCTTGTTCTATCCTAAAAGCCTTTTTTTTGTATTTGACAGATATTTATGTCTAAACCAGCCACGGCAGTGCTAGATGTCTTTTTGAAGCATGTTAGACATGGAGAGACTCAATGATGAATCAATCCTGGCAATAACAATGTGAAAAACTCACTCTAACTTCCTATTCCAAAACTGATATTGACTTTGCTGACTTTGTCATCTAACACTCACAGAGACAGGGTGGAATCAGAACACCCATTTGCTCAATAATCATGGGACGTGACATCTACTACCCATTATGCCCGGGCTGTAGCATTGGGGGTCGGTGCAGAGGGGTCGATCCCCTGTTTAAACATCTTAATTTGCTTTGTTTGTTTCCTTGGATTGATAGGGATTATTCACTCTTGCATCTGATATATATATATATATAAAAAACTCTCTCTCTCTCTCTCTCTCTTACTCTCTTGCTGACATTCGCTCATACAATAGGAAGTGGTAATTTGAAGTATATGAGGAAGTAAATTGTTAAATGCATGAAATTACATGCAGAAAGAAAACAGTTTGACCGTGGAACACCCTCAAATAATCAATCCATTTCCCTTGTGTTTTAACCGTACTTGAAACATGTTGGAATAAATCTTTCCCAACCCAAATCTTTTACAACAAGCATATAGAATATCTATGCTCAACAGTTTCACGTCTCAAAATAACACCTGTATCTCTCTGACTATGGAATCAATGGACCAATGTTTTATGGAAGGATCTTCTGAACATATCCAATGAACCCTTTGAACAAGAAGTCACTTCAGACTGAGTTAACCCCCTTGAAGTTTCATAATTAACAAGACCAACATATGACCTCGCAGATTAAAATAACTGCTAATCTGGGAACGACAGAAAAACAGGACAGTAGAAGAAGAGAAAGAGAAAAAGGAAGTTGATTGGCAGTATTGATGTCGGCCTCAACGCCGAGGATCAACAGGGACTTTTCTGTGGAATTAGAGGTGATTAAACGTAGTGATTTGGAATAAATACCAATTTAATGTGATTCCTATTCATAGTGCTGGGCTGCTGAGGATAGAGATTGGCACAGAGCATTCATTGCCATTGGGGAACGGCTAGGTATTAGCACAAGATGAATGTGCTTTAATGACAAATGTTGCAGGAAAGACGGTGAGGCGAGCTGTCAAAATGATACGGGAACTCCTTTGATGTTTTTCTGTGTGTGTGTGTGTGTGTGTGTGTGTGTGTGTGTACGTTCATGCATGTGAACTTACATATGCCCAGTGTGTGTGTGTGAGCTTGTGTGTATGTGAGTGTGTGTATCCACTGCTTATTTGTATTTTCCTGCGTGAGTACACACTATCCCAGCGTAAAAACATAATTTATATCTGAGACTAGTGACTAGTAATAACACCTGTGGAGAAAACTGCTGCCTTTAAATCCGTAAACTCCCCGTAACAGCGGGCTTAGCACCACCGTTCCTCTTAGCGGGTTATTTTGCACGGCTAATGCTTTATTAACTCTGCATCACATGGCTAAACACGGTAGAAATGTGTCTGCTGGGCTGCATCTCAAATGGCACCCTATTCCCTTAGGTCAATATATAATGTCATCTATAGGGAGTAGGGTGCCATTTGAGATGCACCCCTGCTGTTGATACTTCCAGCACCTGTACGGCATCTTAATGGCTTTCTGTGGTAATGAACTAAAGCATTGTGAAAACACATGAATGGGACAGAGATGCAGGGGAGGAATGTCAATGGCTTGCATATTTGTTTTTCATACATTTCTAATTCTTCCAGCCGCACTCATCATGCATATTTTGTGCTTCAGATGAAGCAATAGGAATTTTTGCATTTTAATGATTGCTTTTCCATCTGTGATGGTTGATTTGTCAGGTATGTGTGCCTGGCATCCTATACAGTGAGAGTGAAAGCATGGTGGTGGTGGTGGTGGGTGTGTGTGTGTGTGTCTCCCTGTTAGCCATAGCTTAGCTTGGCTAATACCTGGACATGGGTTTAGAGAAGCGCTGAAGCCATTAAGGCAGAATATTCAGCATTGTTACAGCTAGTCAGGTGTGTAACACACTCACAAAAGTGTCACTTCAGACAGCGTTTACAGGCAGAAAGCTAAATGTGAACATAGAGACGCACAGCATTCAAGCAAGGACGCTAGGCTAATTGCCATTCCCATGAAGTTTTTTTGCAGTTGGCTGAGCAACAGGAAGTGTAGCCACACCAATGTGCCCAAAATAGTAGGCATCTGATTGAAAAAGAGGAGGGAAAAGGTTAAGTTACTTTGTGAATGCAGTGTGTTGGTAATAACATTTTAGTCATTTATCCAGAGTGACTTACAGGGGCAATTAGGATTAAGTGCCTTGCTCAAAGTTACTTCACTTCCAAACTGGACCTGCTTTCTCGTCCTAGTGTATTAGCAGTTACTAAGTTGCTATGGAAACGGCACTACAGCAGTGGCAAATTACATTTTAACAGGAATCCAAACGTTCTACCTATAACATGATTTCTGTCTATATATCTGTCGCCTTATCAAATATGGGATTCGTGTTTTCCTGAACCCAGAATGGAGTATATATCATCTCCCACATCACCAACAGCAGTCTTACAGGTCCTGACCACATCACCAACAGCAGTCTTACAGGTCCTGACCACATCACCAACAGCAGTCTTACAGGTCCTGACCACATCACCAACAGCAGTCCTACAGGTCCTGACCACATCACCAACAGCAGTCTTACAGGTCCTGACCACATCATCAACAGCAGTCTTACATGTCCTGACCACATCACCAACAGCATTCTTACAGGTCCTGACCACATCACCAACAGCAGTCCTACAGGTCCTGACCACATCATCAACAGCAGTCCTACAGGTCCTGACCACATCATCAACAGCAGTCTTACAGGTCCTGACCACATCACCAACAGCAGTCTTACAGGTCCTGACCACATCACCAACAGCAGTCCAACAGGTCCTGACCACACCACCAACAGCAGTCTTACAGGTCCTGACCACATCACCAACAGCAGTCTTACAGGTCCTGACCACATCACCAACAGCAGTCTTACAGGTCCTGACCACACCACCAACAGCAGTCTTACAGGTCCTGACCACATCACCAACAGCAGTCTTACAGGTCCTGACCACATCACCAACAGCAGTCTTACAGGTCCTGACCACACCACCAACAGCAGTCCTACAGGTCCTGACCACATCACCAACAGCAGTCTTACAGGTCCTGACCACATCACCAACAGCAGTCTTACAGGTCCTGACCACATCACCAACAGCAGTCCTACAGGTCCTGACCACATCACCAACAGCAGTCCTACAGGTCCTGACCTCATCACCAACAGCAGTCTTGAAGGTTCATGGACCTGTCTTCACTTGCTGTTCTCTTCATGGTTAGTTGTCTCTTTTCTCCAGTTTTGGGCCTGGAGGCAAGGAAAATGTAAACAGTTTTGACAAGGTTATCGCGCATCTCTCATGACAGTCGTCCCTCCATTCTGCACAACATTTATGCAAACTTTTCCTCTCCTGCCGACGTGTCTCCTGGCTTTTTAAGACCATCCGAGGAGGAGAGTGGAATATCAATTTCTGTCTCACGCTGGGTTAGGCCATTGTAATGGGAGGTGGCATCTTGCGCCATCATTCAGATGCGTACAAATCATTAGAAAGGATTGGTGGATAGAAGAGTCTTGGCAGATGAACAGATGGCTCTTATTCAGGATGTATGACTTGATTCACGTTGTGCCTGAAACAACCCTGGATAGGAAGCTCAGGGAACTGATGGTAGAAGATGCGAAGGGTTCATGTCCGAAAAACTATATCCACCAATTTTTCACATTTCAGTTTTTTCATCAGAAATGATTGCTTATGGGTACCTTCATGAATGTGCAAAATATTGCTGTCCTCAGATTGTTTATTTACAGATTTGATATGTTTTTTTGTTTTTTTAAACACTATGAGCATTCTGTTCCATTCCAGATATATTATATCCATTGTTTAGCTCGAATGGAATGTTCATAACTAGTGTATTTGTGTATTTGACTGTAATATATGGTTGTCTCACCTAACTATCTTAGCATGAATGTACTTACTTTAAGTCACTCTGGATAAGAGCATCTGCTAAATGACTCAAATGTAAGATGCAAATGTTTTATGTACAGGTCTCATATTCCTGTATACACTTTTTTTTGTTCAAACAAATATAAAATTGATGTCACAAATGTATAATTTGTACAGTTCTTTGTTAAAAATATAGTTATGTTACATTTAACTGTGTAAAACCTAGCAGTACTACTTGTTTCTCTGAGAATGAGGCAGGTATATAGCATTTTGAAAGAAATACATGATCATTTGTCTCTCTGAAATGAAACCATCAAGTGATAGATTTTAAAGAGATACAGGTCTGTCATTGAACAACCCCAGATAGTTAAAAAACACACCCCTCTTTCATCATTTCTTGAAACAATAAAAGCTAATTTACCAGCATTGCTGAAAATGGGGTTTTGGAATCCAACTCTTCATATGGACAGAAAGAAAACAGTGCTTTTCAACTACAGTCCTTCAGGGACGTTAGGATGCTGATTCTCCTCTCTCAATGCCCTATAATGACTTCATAAATTAGTTTCAGTGTGACAGATTTTAGTTTTAGTTGTTTTTTGTTTGTTTATAGTAATAGTTAATCATAGACCAGTTATGTCCAATGACCTGTTTTCTCCTGGTCTAAAACAGGCCCTGGCTAACCAATGATGGTTACGGTGAAGGCCGTTGATGAAGGCCGAAACATCAAGCTTTGAATAGTTGCTTAAATAAAATATGTTTTTAACAGTGAGCGAGCGTTTCTCCTTCATCTTATCAAGAATGATTAAAAAGGTGCATGAAGTGAAATGGTGTTGAGTGTCCTGCCACTAAATAACCACAGGGGGTTTGACTAAAATCATTTACAGGACTGCGTTAAACTGTAGACGTCATGAGTTGGACCTTAAATTTAAGAATCTACTCTTTACACAGCCAGTTTCAATACTTCAGTGAGCATTGGGCGCTTTCAGAAATGTTTTAACTTTGCCCATCAAATTCTCACACACCCCCCCCCTCACCTTTTAGCCTTCAAGACCCCCCACACTATCCCTCTTCACTATTCTACCCCTCCAAGTTATCACTTCTGTCCCATGCCAAAGCAAAAATGAATGCCCTTCAAAACATGGCAGATGTATAACAGTTTGTTGCCTAATAAAATATTTGTAATAGATATGTTGGATACAGTATTCTCTCTCTCTCTCTCTCTCTCTCTCTCTCTCTCTCTCTCTCTCTCTCTCTCTCTCTCTCTCTCTCTCTGTCTGTCTCGCTCCCTCCCTCCCTCCCTCCCTCCATAGCCCACCTCTCTCTCCCTCCATAGCCCACCTCTCTCTCTCCTGGCAGTGGGTGGGTGAGTACACTGTGTCTTCTGGCCCTGTTTGAGGAACGTGGCGGTTCAGCAATGTCGCGTGTGAACGGCACCCCAGCGCTCCCCTGAGGCAAACAGAAAACAGCAATCAGAGAGAGCAGGGTGCCAATCAGCTACACACACACACACACACACACACACACACACACACACGCTGTTGTATAGTATACACACACAGTTACATACACAAGGTCAAACACACACACACACACACTCTGAGATGTCCAAACACTCATTAGCTCATCACACTAGCACTGCACATTAGCACTAGAAGATCTACTTTGAAGCAATTCATTTTCAAAGTAATGACTACAGAGAAAGAATAACAGACAAGTCATTGCATCATATACACTACATGCTTGTCGATCTCATTCCAAAATTCCATTAGTGAGGTTGGGCACTGATGTTGGGTGATTAGGTCTGGCTCGCATTTGGCGTTCCAATTCATCCCGAAGGTGTTCGATGGGGTTGAGGTCAGGGCTCTGTGCAGGCCAGTCAAGTTCTTCCACACCGATCTCGACAAACTATTTCTGTATGAACCTCGCTTTGTGCATGGGGCCATTGTCATGCTGAAACAGGAAAAGGCCTTCCCCAAACTATTACCACAAAGTTGGAAGCACAGAATCGTCTGGAATGTAATTGTATGCTGTAGCGTTAAGATTTCACTTAATTGGAACCAAGGGGCCTAGCCCGAACCATGAAAAACAGCCCCAGATCATTATTCCTCCTACACCAAACTTAACAGTTGGCACTATGCATTCGGGCAGGTAGGATTTCCCTGTCATCTGCAAAACCCATATTCGTCCTACAGACTACCCGACGGTGAAGCGTGATTCATCACTCCAGAGAATGCATTTCCACAGCTCCAGAGTCCAATGGCGGTGAGCTTTACACCACTCCAGCCGACGCTTGGCATTGTGCATGGTGATCTTAGGCTTGTGTCCGGCTGCTTGGACATGGAAACCCATTTCATGAAGCTGCCGACGAACAGTTCTTGTGCTGACGTTGCTTCCAGAGGCAGTTTGGAACTTGGTAGTGAGTGTTGCAACGCGCCACGCGCTTCAGCACTCGACAGTCCCATTCTGTGAGCTTGTGTGGCCTGCCACTTTGTGGCTGAGCCGTTGCTGCTCCTAGACGTTTCCACTTCACAATTACAGCACCTACAGTTGACCAGGGCATCGCTAGCGGGGCAGAAATTTTACGAACTGACTTGTTGGAAAGGTGGCATCCTATGATGGTGCCACATTGAAAGTCACTGAGCTCTTCAGTAAGGCCATTCTACTGCCAATGTTTGTCTATGGAGATCGCTTGGCTTGTGTGCTCGATTTCATACACCTGTCAGCAACAGGTGTGGCCGAAATAGCCGAATCAACTAATTTGAAGGGGTGTCCACATACTTTTGTATATATAGTGTACAACTCATGTCTCTAAACAGACTTTCTTTTTGAATGAGGGTTTGTTTTTCAGCTCATTTAATCAGGGTGAGTTTCTGACAGTAAATGCGACATGGGATGACAGTGAACTGCTGCCAGCTCACAAATTAAATTACTCCACAAACATTTCCACACTTCAAACATGGGCTGTTTTGGTGCAATTATCCCCCATCATTCATTTAGCTGGAGCCCATTTCTACTCAGTACTGTAACTCTCAATATTCCCACTTCTGAGACACACATTTGCATGACATGACAAGAAAAATAAGGAAAGTGTTCGTCAAACAAAAGATTACCTTGTGCCCAGGACCCTCTCACAAGACAGAGTGATACATTTTCTTTATTCACTGTTTATTCGTTCATTTTTTTCTGTTCAACTCATACCATTCTCCCTTCCTCAGAAGCTCGCCCATGAATACCAAACTACGTTATGAAAGCATCTAAAAGTCACAGCCCATCTTTTTTCATAGTTTCTCTTATTGGGTTCAATGATAAAGAATGATTATTATTCCAGGCAGCAGTGGGAGCAGGAGGAGGAAACAAAAGGCTTCTCCCACAGTTGCCATTTCCTTCCTCTTTTTAACCAAATGATTTTGTATGTTTTCTGTTATTGCACATAATTTTCAAGGTTGGACAGAAATTATATTCCTGTGCTGAGAGAACTTTTGAACACCAAAGGTTGTCTTACGCATCATTTAATTGATCAAATAAATATTAACGGACATTCTCATAATTCAAAGTAGGAATGTTATTTTCGCTTTTCCCCCTGAACCCAGGCAAACAGAACAGCCTGAATAGTGTCAGTTATCTAATACATCATCTTCCTCTCCTTTCCTTAATGAAAAATCCTTTCTGTTCTATTCTGGTAGAGACCGGTCTTAGAGAACACAGCTCTACTTCTGTCCTGCTGAGTCCTGGCTCCTCGGGCCCTGCGGCCTCTGTTTCTGGCCCCCGGCCCAGCACTCCGCCGGTCCATGTTACACCCTTCCGCCTGTCCACCCCAGAGGTAGTCCCACCTTCCCCACCACACCGTAGGCCGTTTCCTGCCGTGGAGGCCGGGTACGAGGGAACTCATTAGCCTATCCCGGCCATGAGCTTTTAATTCAACACAGCCCACCACCACACATTCGCTATCCACCCTGCCAATGAACAACAGAGTGGATTACGCAGTATAAACCAAAACACACTCATATACAGACCCATGCACACATGCACGCACACATCCACAACAACAACAATCATCTTCATGGAACTGTTTTTCAGGCTGCTCAGGGAAAGTGTGGGTGAAAACAGTGGTGATTCACAGTTCACACCAGTAGCGAAGAAGACGTCACCCTTGACTGTTTCATTAACTTCTTGCGTTGCCCCTGCAGTCTAGTGCAGTGCAGACACTTTCACACTCAACCTGTTCAATAAAGGGGTGGTTATAACCTCTGACAAGTACTCACTCCCTCCCTCTCTCATCCCTCTCTCTCCCTCTCTCCTGTGTGTTTGCGCTTACTGTATGCAGTCAGTGCCAGCAGCGCTGCTGAAATACCACTCCCATAGCTAACTGTCTGCCCGACAGGCCCATCTGACCTCTGTCAGGAAGAGGAATCATGAATCAGAATTAAAACAAGTGCTGCATAAGCATCTCCCAGTGTGCTTTACTGCTCAGTGCCCCACGCATAATAATGAAGAGGGGATAGATAAACAGGTAATTGCCAAAATAAAGGAAACACGAACTTAAAGTGTCTTAATAGGGCGTTGGGTCACCACGAGCCAGAACAGCTTCAATGCACCTTGGCATAGATTCTACACGTTTCTGGAAGTCTATTGGAGGGATGCGAAATCATTCTTCCACAAGATATTCCATAATTTGGTGTTTTGTTGATGGTGGTGGATTCTCCCATAAGTGTCCAATTGGGTTGAGATATGGTGACTGAGATGGCCGTGGCATATGGTTTACATAGTTTTCATGCTCATCAAACCATTCAGTGACCACTCGTGCCCTGTGGACGGGGGCAATGTCATCCTATGGGGGCATCGCCATGGTAGCCAAAATAATGGCCGGCCCAGCATTTTTATACATGACCCGAAGCATGATGGGATGTTAACTGCTTAATTAACTCAGGAACCACACATGTGTGGAAGTACCTGCTTTTAATTTAACTTGTATTCCTCATTTGCTCAAGCGTTTCCATTATTTTGGCAGTTACCTGTACGGTTATATTTAATTAAAGCACCACAGAATCTATTAAGACTGGATGTGCACAAGTCAATATGCTCAATCTGTGTTTCTCCCGCTGCTCAAGGTTCATGCTGTGTGCATCTCACCAACTTTGATCACTCATCTATCTGTCCATGACACCTATTAGCCTGGCATTGGGGAGATGTTGAATGTGGTTTCATTAGAATACTGTCTCATTGCTCCACATGAGTGATTCAGCTAGGTAAACAAACATATAGAGATGTTTTCCCACATTTAACTCTTCCAACTTTCTCATCTCCTTCCTTCGGTCCAACTTTGTCTCCCTCTATCCCTGTCACGTCCTGGCCAGTATAAGGGTTAATTAGTATTGTAGTTTGGTCAGGACGTGGCAGAGGGTATTCATTTTATGTGGTTCGGGGTGGTGTGTTTTGTTGAAGGGGCATTTGGTTTAAGTATTCCGGGGTTTTTGGGCACTGTTTGGTTTTCAGGTATTCTATGTTTAGTCTAGTATGTCTGTTTCTATGTTTGGTTAATTGGGGTTGGGACTCTCAGTTGAAGGCAGGTGTTGTCTATCTGCCTTTGATTGAGAGTCCCATATATTAGGGTGTGTTTGTTATTTGTGGGTGATTGTTCTGTGTTGAGCCTTGTGCCTTACCAGACTGTTTTTGTTGATCGTTCGTTCTTTGTTATTTTGGTGTTCATTTTGTATTTATTAAAAAGCAAGATGAGCATACACATACCTGCTGCGTTTTGGTCCTCCTTCACCGACGACAACCGTGACAATCCCTCACTCTATCCTTCGCTCTATCCTTCACTCTATCCCACCTGCATCCATTCATTGCTATTCCCCTATCCTGTGTGTCTTAAGGCAATCCTTGAAGGAATTAAAAGTTCCCTTTAAAAAAGTTATGTTTCAACTTCCCCTGAAACTTTCAAAAATTGCACTGGAAGGATGGGATGCAGCAGGGCATACATAGCAGAATTCAATTAGGGAGGGATTGAGCAAACATATTGAGGTTTGAATAGGGTGAGAGAGGACCAGAAACAAAGGTGGATAGAGGGAGAGAGAAATGAATGGATGGAGGTGGGATAGGGGGAGGGAGAGAAAGTTGGGCAGAAGGAAGGAGATGAGAAAGAGGGAAAGGGAGTGAGAGATAGAAGAGAGAGAGGGGATATAAGGACAGAGACAGAAAGGGAACCAACCTGGCAGCGCGTGGGTGAGGAGGACACCACTGTGGGTGATGCGAGTTCACTGGAGCAACTGTTCCACAGAGACCTGGTCAGAGACATGTAGTGTCCTACTGTAGGTCTGTCCTTGGCCTGGACTTACCTGACTCGCCATTCCCCCTCTCTCCTCCCAGCCGTCCGGCTCCCCAGGCAAGCTCTAGCCAGAGAAGAGGATTCTCCCTATTTTCCCTGCCTGCTGTAGGCACACAGGTGCCAGTCCCTGCGGAATTGTTTGAAGGTAGCCTCCGTGTTTGGGGAAAAAGGACCTCTCCTCGTCGTTAAAATGTCATCCTCTTTCATTTTCAAAGGGGAAATGGCACATCAATTGCCTTTCAGATAACTTTAGAGAGGGAGGGGGAGAGGGAGAGAGGGATTTAAGAAAGTGCCTATCAAACTAGAGGTATTTGTGATGGACAAAACACCTTGTCTCTCCAATAGACACTAGAGAAATAAACGTGCGTTTAAGGGTAGTAATCACCTCAAAGGTTTGTGTGAACCAGTTGAATGGAGGAGATTATGGTCATTAGCAGTGATTAAAGGGATGACTTGAGTTAAAGCCAGTCTGCTATTACCTCTCCTTGTTCTCTGACAAGCCGACAAGCCTAACTCAAACATTCCCTTTGTGGTGGAAATCACAGTTGTCTCTCGAGTCTCAAACTTTTCCTTTGTTCATGATCTACACCTACAGTACTGGATATTTCAAGTTTCTTCTCTCTTTTTAGTGAAACAGTTGTAAGACATTAGCAAGACAATGTTGTGTTTTTGTGTGCATGTTGGACAGCCTTTACATACACTTAACCAGCTTCTACAGAGACAACGATTTGAATGGAGGAACCTGAAAGACAGTCGGACAAATCAACCTGGCAACAAGTACAGTTAGAAAGACAGGAGTGGAGAGAGAGAGAGAGAGAGAGAGAGAAAGAGAGAGAGAGAGAGAGAGAGAGAGAGAGAGAGAGAGAGAGAGAGAGAGAGAGAGAGAGAGAGAGAGAGAGAGAGAGAGAGAGAGAGAGAGAGAGAGAGAGAGAGAGAGAGAGAGAGCGCACAATCAGGGCAACGGGGGTGTAATCTGAAGAAGCCTGGGACAGAGCAGAAAGGCTTGTTTTGGTGTGTAGGCAACTCAACCCCTCATGTTATGTCAAGTCATTACAGAATCCTCAAAAATAACTACAGCACACACACAGATTCACAAACACAGTCACACACACACAGATCAAGTGAGTATTATTACTTTCAGATTACTCTGAAACCCCTGGAGGTGAACAGGGAGACTGTGTAGACTTTCCCTCCAGTGTAGCTGAAGGGTATAGGATAAGAATCCACAGATATGCATAGTACTGTTTGCATGATAATATGGTCAATATGAGCCCTGCCAGTGTGTCAGTCTGCAGTAGCAGCCTGCAGTGTCTTAGTAGGGACAACCTGAGAACTCTCACGTATGGAATTCCACTAGGCCTCCTCCAACGGTATGAAAAGGCGTGCGTCCCCGTGTCTGTTTATTATTGTGCCATCATATTTGTGGAGGAGCAATTGAGACTAATTTGTGAATATCTCCGGAATAAAAGAGAGGCAGCGATGTAACCCCCACTCCACCCCGGGCGATCTGCGCGCTGGTTCATTACGTGATTAGAATGCGGGTTGCCGTGCCGACGGGCCGGGCGCTGCTCCCTACACACTCGTGTTCTGTTTAATTGGATTAACTTAGAAGGAATTAAGCTGGTACTCAGAGGGGGTCTCGCACGCATACGTGTAAGCACAAACACACACACATACACTGAGTATACCAAACATTAGGGACACCTTCCTTGATTTTGAGTTGCACCCCCCTTTTGCCCTCAGAACAGCCTCAATTCGTTGTGGTATGGATTCTACAAGGTGTCGAAAGCGTTCCACAGGGATGCTGGTCTATGTTCACTCCAATGCTTCCCACAGTTGTGTCAAGATGGCTGGATGTCCTTTGGGTGGTGGACCATTCTTCTTTAACCTGTCTCCTCCTGTTCATCTACACTGATTTGAAGTGAATTTGACAGGTGACATCAATAAGAGATCATAGCTTTCACCTGGATTCACCTGGTCAGTCTATGTCATGGAACGAGCATGTTTTGTATTATACAGTATATTCACACAAAAACACATACAGTCAGACACACACACTAATATTGTGCTAAAGACTGCACACGATACACACACACACACACCTACTGCACACACTGCAGGTAGAAACACACAGCGAGTTAATTTGGTCCACCACCCACTGTTGAGCCCTGCTGCTGTTCTGATCGTGGCCTTGAAACACATTCATTTCTGGACAAACTGTTCATTATAAGAGAGAGAGAGATCTGAGAGTCTCACGCTGTCTGTGCCTCTCTCTCTTTCTCTCTCTTTCTCTTTCTCTCTCTCTCTCTCTCTCTCTCACCCTCTGTATCTCGCTCTGTGTCTATTTCGCTCTTTCTATCTGCCCCTATCTCTCTTTATATCTACCCCTATCTCTCAGATTGCTGATTTTAAAACAGAGACAGAGACGTACAAATGTGGCTCTGAACATTTGATGTGACTCATTTGATGTATAACCAATGGATACGGCTTTGTTCTCTTTGAATAAGCAGAAAAATATGCTGAACCAGTTTGATAAAGCTTGATTGACGTAATTCTAAACGAACATAATACATTATTGATGACCTTTATTGATTTCCTTTAAACGCCTTTTCTCATGGGGTCTTATCTCGATGACACACGATAACAAACAGTATCAGCCCTCCACGGGCGAGATGGAGCTCATTTATAGGCCTTTCTGTGTGTGTGTGTGTGTGTGTGTGTGTGTGTGTGTGTGTGTGTGTGTGTGTGTGTGTGTGTGTGTGTGTGTGTGTGTGTGTGTGTGTGTGTGTGTGTGTGTGTGTGTGTGCTTGGTTTTGTTTGCACCCCATCCTGATCTCCTCACCAACAGCACTCAATAGCCATCTCTGTTAAGGATTATTGAGCACTGTATCTTTAAGGGTTGGGACACCCAAGTATGATGTCATCTGTAGTCCTTAATGATCAATTTACAATAACTGTCTAGTATTATATTTTTTTTTTATGTCGTAGATTTCTCCATGTCCAGCTTGCATTCTTCTTCACAGCAGAGGCGGCAGGTAGCCTAGCGATCAGTGTTGGGACAGTAACTGAAATGTCGCTAGTTCGAATTCCCGGGCCAACAATGTGAAAAATCTGCCCATGTGCCTTTGAGGAAGGTACTTAACCCTAATTGATCCAGGGCTTCCGTTGACTTGCCTAGTGAAATAAAAGGTCACATTTAAAATATATATATATATAATAATAGTAATAATAGTAATAATAATAATAATGGTTGACGCTGGCCGTGAACCCTCTCTCAGAGCGTGTCTCGGGTGTAGTTGGGATTTGTGGAAAAACATATTTCAATTTCCCAGGTGTATAATACACACTATAATACACACTACGTGTGTGAAACAGGACAAATATAAGCACCACCAAATAAGGATTGATTATTATCATGACAGCATGGAGTCGTCTAACGCGAGTTGTTTTGGCAGCTGTTTGCTTGACATGTGCCATGTCATCCTTTTCACTGCATACATAACAGCAAGAGGAGAACTATGGAATGCGTGAGTGTCTGTGTGTGTGTGTGTGTCTGTGTGTCTGTGTGTGTGTGTGTCTGCGTGCATGCATGGGTGCGTAGGTGCATATGTGCCAATCAAAACTGTATCGAATACCCTGTCATTGACTCACACTGGAATCCTGCCAGCTGCAACACAATTAATGTATCAAGTATGGCCACATAGGATATTACTGTTGATATAGGGCGACCTCTGTCAATATAAGGTCACCTCTGGAAAATTCCATACAGTGAGGTTTGACATGGAGTTCTGTTATAGGCAGTGACAGCTGACTGTGGGCATCTATACACATGTACACATGGGATATAAACACAAACTCATGTATAAATGACAGTGTTAACAGGACACATCTCTGTGTAGGCCTACAGCAAGGCAGTGGACAGTGTAAAGAGTTGGACTGAACTGAGTGCTGCTGTGCTGTGTGGGCATTTGTCACTGTTTGATTGTGCGCCCAAGCTTTGTTCGACTGTTGGATTTGCATGTGGTACGCTTGGCGAGACTGGTATGGGAAACCAGGCTAGACTAGGTTGTGTTAGATAACTGTGGACTACAATGGACCATATTAAAGTCTGGGCTTGCACTGCACTCAGAACTCTCCTCCTCCTCTCCTCCTCTGCTGCATTCTGCCTGCCTGGGGCCATCGTGACGCCCACTGCTTCTCCTCTCCTCTCCCATCCCTCCATCCCTCTCAGGGTATACTGTCATGTTTTTGCTACCCAATCCCTTTTTTTCTCTTCTTTTCACTATTTAAAACATTATCTCCTATAGAAAAGGCTAGAAGACGAGAGAGGGTTATACAGTGAGGGAAAAAAGTATTTGATCCTCTGCTGATTTTGTACGATTGCCCACTGACAAAGAAATGATCAGTCTATAATTTGAATGGTAGGTTTATTTGAACAGTGAGAGACAGAATAACAACAAACAAATCTAGAAAAACGTATGTCAAAAATGTTATAAATTGATTTGCATTTTAATGAGGGAAATAAGTATTTGACCCCTCTGCAAAACATGACTTAGTACTTGGTGGCAAAACCCTTGTTGGCAATCACAGAGGTCAGACGTTTCTTGTAGTTGGCCACCAGGTTTGCACACATCTCAGGAGGGATTTTGTCCCACTCCTCTTTGCAGATCTTCTCCAAGTCATTAAGGTTTCGAGGCTGACGTTTGGTAAATCGAACCTCCACAGATTTTCTATGGGATTAAGGTCTGAAGACTGGCTAGGCCATTCCAGGACCTTAATGTGCTTCTTCTGGAGCCACTCCTTTGTTGCCTTGGCCGTGTGTTTTGGGTCATTGTCATGCTGGAATACCCATCCACGACCCATTTTCAATGCCCTGGCTGAGGGAAGGAGGTTCTCACCCAAGATTTGACGGTACATGGCCCCGTCCATCGTCCCTTTGATGCGGTGAAGTTGCCCTGTCCCTTTAGCAGAAAAACTCCCCCAAGGCATAATGTTTCCACCTCCATGTTTGACGGTGGGGATGGTGTTCTTGGGGTCATAGGCAGTATTCCTCCTCCTCCAAACATGGCGAGTTGAGTTGATGCTAAAGAGCTCCATTTTGGTCTCATCTGACCACAACACTTTCACCCAGTTGTCCTCTGAATCATTCAGATGTTCATTGGCAAACTTCATACGGGCATGATTATGTGCTTTCTTGAGCAGGGGGATCTTACGGGCGCTGCAGGATTTCAGTCCTTTACAGCGTAATGTGTTACCAATTGTTTTCTTGGTGACTATGGTCCCAGCTGCCTTGAGATCATTGACAAGATCCTCCCGTGTAGTTCTGGGCTGATTCCTCACCGTTCTCATGATCATTGCAACTCCACGAGGTGAGATCTTGCATGGAGCCACAAGCCGAGGGAGATTGACAGTTCTTTTGTGCTTCTTCCATTTGCGAATAATCGCACCAACTGTTCTCACCAAGCTGCTTGGCGATGGTCTTGTAGCCCATTCCAGCCTTGTGTAGGTCTACAATCTTGTCCCTGACATCCTTGGAGAGCTCTTTGGTCTTGGCCATGGTGGATAGTTTGGAATCTGATTGATTGTTTCTGTGGACAGGTGTCTTTTATACAGGTAACAAACTGAGATTAGGAGCACTCCCTTTAAGAGTGTGCTCCTAATCTCAGCTCGTTACCTGTATAAAAGACACCTGGGAGCCAGAAATCTTTCTGATTGAGAGGGAGTCAAATACTTATTTCCCTCATTAAAATGCAAATCAATTTATAACATTTTTGACATGCGTTTTTCTGGATTTTTTTGTTGTTATTCTTTCTCTCACTGTTCAAATAAACCTACCATTAAAATTATAGACTGATCATTACTTTGTCAGTGGGCAAACGTACAAAATCAGCAGGGGATCAAATACTTTTTTCCCCTCACTTTAAATAGATCTGGGAATAGTCTTTGAGTGATTCTGTAGCCTAAGAGAAAGAGGAGGGGGATATAGGGAGGGAGAGAGAGAATGAATGGAGGGATCTTTTAAACAGCTGTATAGCTGTAGCTGTAACCCACGTGAGGCCAGTTGGATATAATGAATTAAGTCTGAGGGTCCTACTAATCACACCAAACAACCCCGGGTTTGTTAGGAGTACTTTGGGGTACCTGTGTGGGGTTGTTTGGGGTACTTTGAGGTACTTTTGGGTACTTGTTTGGAATTGTTTAGGTACCTGTTTGTGCTTGTTTGGGGTACCTGTTTGTGCTTGTTTGGGGTACCTGTTTGTGCTTGTTTTGGGTACCTGTTTGTGCTTGTTTTGGGTACCTGTTTGTGCTTGTTTGGGGTACCTGTTTGTGCTTGTTTGGGGTACCTGTTTGTGCTTTTTGGGGTACCTGTTTGTGCTTGTTTGGGGTACCTGTTTGTGCTTGTTTGGGGTACCTGTGTGTGGTTGTTTGGGGTACCTGTGTGTGGTTGTTTGGGGTACCTCTTTGTGGTTGTTTGGGGTACCTCTTTGTGGTTGTTTGGGGTACCTCTTTGTGGTTGTTTGGGGTACCTGTTTGTGATTGTTTAGGGTACCTCTTTGTGGTTGTTTGGGGTACCTCTTTGTGGTTGTTTGGGGTTGTTTGTGGACATTTTTGTGCTTGTTTGTGGTTGTGTGTGGTTGTTTGGGGTAACTTTTGTGTGGTTGTTTGTGGTTTGAAGTGATTAGTATGAAGTAGAAAGGGTGCAATTTGGGACACAGATTTTGAGCTGTTGAAATAAAACCCTGCTGTGTGAAAGGACAGGTGAGTCACACAAAGATGAGTCCCTCTCTCAATCTCTCCCTCTCTCCCCCTTGTTCCTTGGGTAGGGAGGGGAGGGATTGAGAGAGGGACTCATCTTTGTGTGACTCACCTGTCCTTATCACACAGCAGGGTTTTATTAAATGTGAAGCAGGATCAGAAACGTCCAGGGATTCACCAACGCTTGTATTCTTTTTATTTAATATGTGACATACTCAGCATTCAGTCTACAATGGATACAGGCTGGGTGAGGAATCTTGGTATCAGACCACACACACGTGTCGCACACTTCAACTCAAATATTGCAAATCCATAGTGCTGTTATACCCAGGGAGAAGGCAGGGAATATAAAAATGATTTCTGTGTGTGTGTGGGTGTGTGTGTGTGTGTTTACTCTCAAACCCTGTGTTTTGGACCCCTGGGCCATATAATAAAACGCTTGCAATTCCAGTGAAGGAAACACACGAATGAAAAACCCTGCCTCGTCAGTTTAGCTTGTTGTGGCGAGCAACCCGGATTGTGTGAGTGTCATAGCCGTGACTAAGAGCAGTGCATCATGGGCTGTGCAGGGAGGGGAAAAATAGAAAACAAACCACAACAGGCCAATCAGTGTAACCACGGCAATGCCGGGTTAAAACATCACATGAACAGAGGCCATTTTTTGACCTAAACCTTGTCATTTTGATCCTGTCTAAGAAACAGACCGATGCACAAGCACTCAAGCAATTTTTACTTTGTTTACTTTTTATCGTTGTTTTGCAGAGCTTCATGACAAAAATCTATTTAATGCAATATTTAGAATGTGAAACTTAATTTTTTAGAAACACTTTAAGGCTCTGGACCAGTGTGAAACCCCGTGGATGGGATCCCCCCTCCGTTTCACCCCAGTAGGCGCGAATGTTCCAAAATGAAGTCAACTAGCGGGAAGACACTGCTCTAGAATGTGACGGCAAATGCGATTATGCACGTAATGCTTTATTATAAAGGTGTATTTTATGGTGAAAATGATTTGCTCCAAACTTGAAACTCACGTGCAACATATGTATGACAGTTAGGCTCAACACCAGTTATAAAGCGGATTATTTGGCCACTTTAGTTGTGATACAAACCTTATAAAAACATATAGGCCTATGGCTAGGCTACATGAGGTGTGCGACTATGATTTGAAAATGTCGCGAAAAAAAAAGGTGTGCGCTGTTTCTGCCTCTACTCTAGCCTTCTTCCTGGTGCTGACTGCTCAAGCCATGAATGTACTACCCTGTCTGACAGGATCGTCCACAAACGACTTAATTCAACAACAAAAAAAAGGTTTTTATTGCATGTCTTTTTTGTTCATGTTGTTGCTTAAAGTGCTTTGAGATTGTAATGAAAGTGCTATTACAGTTAAATTACTATTATTTATACTGAGTGTACAAAATATTAAGAACACCTGCTCTTTCAATGACATCGACTGACCTGGTGAATCAAGGTGAAAGCTATGATCCCTTATTGACGTCACTTGTTAAATCCACTTCAATCAGTATAGATGAAGAGGAGGAGACAGGTTAAAGAAGGATTTTTAAGCCTTGTGACAATTGAGACATGGATTGTGTGTGTGTGCCATTCAGAGGGTGAATGGGCAAAAAAAATGTAATTACCTTTGAACTGAGCATGGTAGTAGGTGCCAAGCGTGGGGCTGTTCTGGGACCGTATTACCGCCAGACTGGCGGTCACGAGTGACGAAGGCAGTTAAAATCTACGTGACCCTTTAGTCATGGTAATTAGGCTTCTCCATGAGCTGATGCTGCTGATGGTTATTAGTAGCCTACCAAACTTGCTAACTGCCTGGTACTCAGCACTGTATTGTTCTTCTAATCACTCTGACATCAATGGAAATGTAATTGGAAATCTAATCAAACACTTCATGAGTGCCCATGAGCTCATGTTTAGCAAAATTTCTATAGGCTATGCAATTGCGTGAGAAAACGTTTTCATGGCCTCTATTAAAAAGAGGAGGATCACATTATCTTTCTAAAATGGCTAGGCTTATTACATTTTATTCATCAGTACCTTGATGAATAAAATGTGCTTTTTAGCTGAAATGTGCTTCTTAGCTGAAATGCCTGTGAGAAAGACCCGTGAGCCATGTGATTGAGAGGTGCTTCGGAGCATGGCAGCCGGGAGAAGGGAACTATAATTAGCCTGTAATATTCAGCCCAAGGGCACAATGGCCACTTTGGCCGCCAAAGGCATGGATTTTTAAGGGTGAATTATGGCCACACAAGGGGGATGCCGGCGGGAAATTCGAGGACTGGTGAGAATATTAACAAGTGCTTGTCAAATTGTGACTGACAGACTGATGAAGTGTGTGCAGCTTGCAACTTTTTTTCAAATCATCATTAGAGTCCCATCATGCAGCCTTAGATTGTATAAAAAATAAAAACATATAGCCCAACATTTATATCACAACTAAAATTGTATAACTAACTCTATATTAAGCATATAGGACCAGTTTCTTTGTTAACCGCTCAACACAGAATAGCTGCATGTGCACACTATCTTTGAAAATATCCTTTCTATTTTATTAAGCTATGTTCAATTGTATTCTTCATACTATAAAATACAAAAAAAATATGTCACAGAATTCTAAGCGAATATTGTCTGCTAAATGTCTACTAGTGTAACCCCCAGCATAGCCATATCAGGGCCTAACATAAAGACAACTCAGAGTATGCTATTCTGTTCTTCTGAAATAGACTACATTTTTTACGCTCCACAGTCTCCTGTGTGTATCAAGAATGGTCCACCACCCAAAGGACATCCAGCCAACTTGACACAACTGTAGGAAGCTTTGGAGTCAACATGGGCCAGCATCCTTGTGGAATGCTTTCGACTCCTTGTAGAGTCCATGCCCCGGCGAATTGAGACTGTTCTGAGGACAAAGGGGGGTGCAACTCCATATTGGGAAGATGTTCTTAATGTTTGTTATACTCAGTGTATAATCCCAAGCTGTTCAGAGGGAAACTTTATATTGGTAGAAATTGGGATGAGGGAAAATCCTAACAAACCCACACACACCCTCTCTCAAACACACACACGTACGCATGCACACGAGCGCACACACATACATACACACACAAATATTCACACACATACCTACACACAAGCCCCAGCTGTGAAAGTGGTGTTATCACAGTGAGCAGCTTAGAGGTGGTGGTGGCAATTAGAGCAGGTATGACATAGTGTAACAGTCATTATATCAAATCACATTTTATTGGTCACATACACATGGTTAGCAGATGTTAATGAGTGTGTAGTGAAATGCTTGTGCTTCTAGTTCCGACAGTGCAGTAACATCTAACAAGTAATCTAACAATTCCCCAACAATAACCTAATACACACAAATCTAAAGGGGTGAATGAGAATATGTACATATAAACATATGGATGAGTGATGGTCGAGCGGCATAGGCAAGACGCATAAATGGTATAAAATACAGTATATAGAGCCTTGCGGTTGAGGGCGGTGCAGTTGCCGTACCAGCCAGTGACACAGCCCGACAGGATGCCCTCGATTGTGCATCTGTAAAGGTCTGTCATGGTTTTGGGTGATAAAACGCGACCAGGTGGACAGCAAGGACTCATCAGGCCAGGTAGTCCTGAGGCATGGTGAGAGTGAGAGAGTGAGAAAAAATACTTCAATTCACACAGGAGAAATACTCCAGTATACTCCAATACCCTAGCCCCCCGACACATAAACTATTGCAGCATAAATACTGGAGGCTGAGACAGGAGGGGTCGGGAGACACTGTGGCCCCCGTCCGGACAGGGCCAAACAGGCAGGATATAACCCCACCCACTTTGCCAAAGCACAGCCCCCACACCACTAGAGGGATATCTTCAACCACCAACTTACTATCCTGAGACAAGGCATAGTATAGCCCACGAAGATCTCCCCCACAGCACAAACCCAAGGGGGGGGCGCCAACACAGACAGGAAGATTACGTCAGAGACTCAACCCCCTCAAGTGGCACACCTCTCCTAGGGATGGCATGAAAGAGCACCAGTAAGCCAGTGACTCAGCCCCTGTAAAAGGGTTTGAGGCAGAGAAACCCAATGGAGAGAGGGGAACCAGCCAGGCAGAGACAGCAAGGGCGATTCGTTGCTCCAGTGCCTTTCCATTCACCTTCACACTCCTGGGCCAGACTACACTCCACCATAGGACCTACTGAAGAGATGAGTCTTCAATAAAGAAAGACTTAAAGGTTGAGACCGAGTACACGTATTTCACGTGGATACATTTTTACATTTTACATTTTAGTCATTTAGCAGACAATCTTATCCAGAGCGACTTATAGTAGTGAATGCATACATGTCATACATTTCATTTCATGCATTTTTTTATTTTTATTTGTATTTTTTATTTTTTTATTTAGGCAGACCATTCCATAAAAATGGAGCTCTATAGGAGAGAGCCCTGCCTCCAGCTGTTTGCTTAGAAATTCTAGGGACATTAAGGAGGCCTGCGTCTTGTGACAGTAGCGTACATGTAGGTATGTACAACAGGACCAAATCGCAAAGATTGGTAGGAGCAAGCCCATGTAATGCTTTGTAGGTTAGCAGTAAAACCTTGAAATCAGCCTTAGCCTTAACAGGATGCCAGTGTAGAGAGGCTAGCACTGGAGTAATATGATCCAATTTTGGGGTTCTAGTCAAGATTCTATCAGCCGTGTTTATCACTAACTGAAGTTTATTTAGTGCTTTATCCGGGTAGCCGGGAAAGTAGAGCATTGCAGTAGTCTAACCTAGAAGTGACAAAACCATGAATACATTTTTCAGCATAATTTTTGGACAGAAAGTTTCTGATTTTTGCAATGTTATGTAGATGGGGAAAAAAGCTGTCCTTGAAACAATCTTGATATGTTCGTCAAAAGAGAGATCAGGGTCCAGAGTAACGCCGAGGTCACGCCAAGTGCCGTCATCCACTTCCTTATGTCTGAAACACAGGCTTCCAGGGAGGGAAGCCTGTGTTCCATGCCCTTTCTGTGACTTCTAGGAAGATTTTAACCCCAAGATTTTAACCATCATTGTAAAGCCCTAGTTATATTTTGTTGCTTTGACAAAGTCATTTCTGAAGAATATTATTTATTTCATATGACTAGTGATTCATTTGAACAAAAATCCACCTGCCCCTCATTTTAAGGTTAATCCTGTTAAGTCAACTGAACTCTCATTTCAATGTGGTTAAACTATTCCTTTTTATTTATATTTATTTTAAAGAAACATTGAACATCTAAAAGCAGTTGAACTGGTTCTAGTATTTTTGGCAAATTTCTGGTGTTTTGTGGTGGAAAACTGAGTGACACATCAACCCTGTTACCCAAAGGCTAGACGTTTTTTAACAATTGCATATTTTTGGGGGAAGCTTGCATTCAATTGCCCCTCCCTGTTGCACACAACAAGCTTCCATTCCAATTTTCACAAGGGGATTCATGGCTGATTTAAGGGCATTGAGAACAGGGTGGTGGATCGGCATAATCCTATGACCCTGGATTAGAAGGTTGAGTTTCGATCCCAGGTGGGGACGTTGGTTTTAAATGTTTTGGTTTAACGCTATCCCAAACCTTAACCCTTACCTTGACGTTTCGGAATGAGTGCCTATACTTAATGTTTTAACCCTATCCCAAACCTCAACCCTTTCCTTAACCATTCAGATAGAGTGCCTAAACGTAATCCTTAACTTGGAATGATGGAATGATACAGAGCATAAACGTCTAATTCTGCAGTGAGACTGTGAGAGCTTGTTGAAAATCAACAACAAAAAAATCCACCAAGTTACACATCTCAAAAGGCACCGAAATGGTTGAATGACCCACATACCGTGTCTGCAGTCAAAGACCAAGAGGAGGGGAGAGAGAGACAGCAGGACAAACACACAAACACGCACACAACCCTGGCCTCCGTGCTGCAGAGTTTAATTCCCTTGCGTGTGTGTGCACGTGTGTATGTGTGTGTCTGTTCAAACGCATGGTGAGGCCCTTTCATCTCTCTGTGATCCCCTCTAGGGATGCGGTAAACAAGAGTACATTTGTTATCCAATAAACACCCTAAGCATCCACAACAGGAGACTAATGGAGCTAACTAGTAGTGTGTGTGTGTGTGTGTGTGTGTGTGTGTGTGTGTGTGTGTGTGTGTGTGTGTGTGTGTGTGTGTGTGGTGTGTGTCTGAGTGTGTTGTGTCAGCACTGATTAACACACACACATTCACTCACACACACAAAGCTTTCTACAGTATGACCTGTGGAACCCAACTCTGCGATTATACAGTGGCCGCTAATTTGATCAAAGAAAATCCACAAAGTAAAGATATCTGAAAATAAATTGGAGAAATTAATAACCCACAAACTTCACTGAGCTTTGGTATGGGGATAGGGAAAATTTAGATCTGTTTTCTCATTATACCATAACAAGCAAAAATGTATAACTGTATCAAAGGCTATTCAGAAAAAGAAAGAAAGCAAGCAAGTGCTGATGCTATTTAATTCAGCTAAATAAAGCTGCTTTCATTCTGAGCAGCTCAGCTCATAACACGGCAACAATCTACTGTACACATTCACTGGCAAAGTAATGAGTCAATGAGTCAATCAACAACAGACGCAAACAAACGATGCACATGAATTAAACCACTACAAATACCTCTCTCTCAACATAAACTGGCCAACGTGCATAAGTTGACAGTGCCTTTAAACAGCTTGGAAAATTCCGGAAAATGATGTCATGGCTTTAAATTCTTTATTTTTGATTTAACCTTCATTTAACCAGGTAAGCTAGTTGAGAACAAGTTCTCATTTACAACTGCAACCTGGCCAAGATAAAGCAAAGCAGTGCGACATAAACAACAACACAGAGTTACACATGGAATAAACAAGCGTACAGTCAATAACACAATAGAAAAAAAGGAAGTCTATATACAGTGTGTGCAAATGGCATGAGGACGTATGGCAATAAATAGGCCATAGTAGTGAAGTAATTACAATTTAGAAAATTAAAATTGGAGTGATAGATGAGCAGATGATGATGTGCAAGTAGAAGTACTGGTGTGCAAAAAAGCAGAAAAGTAAATAAAAACAATATGGGGATGAGGTAGGTAGATTGGGTGGGCTATTTACAGATGGGCTATGTACAGCTGCAGCGATCGGGTTAGCTGCTCAGATAGCTAAGGTTTGAAGTTAGTGAGGGAAATATAAGTCTCCAGCTTCAGCGATTTTTGCAATTTGTTCCAGTCATTGGCAGCAGAGAACTGGAAGGAAAGGCGGCCAAAGGAGGTGTTGGCTTTGGGGATGACCAGTGAGATATACCTGCTGGAGCGCGTGCTACGGGTGGGTGTTGTTATCATGACCAGTAAGCTGAGATAAGGCGGAGCTTTAGCTAGCATAGACTTGTAGATGACCTGGAGCCTGTGGGTCTGGCGACGAATATGGCAGCATGAGTGAAGGATGCTTTGTTGCGAAATAGGAAGCTGATTCTAGATTTAATTTGGGATTGGAGATGTTTAATATGAGTCTGGAAGGAGAGTTTACAGTCTAGCCAGACACCAAGGTATTTGTAGTTGTCCACATATTCTAAGTCAGAACCATCCAGAGTAGTGATGCTAGTCGGGCAGGAGGGTGCAGGCAGCGAACAGTTGAAAAGCATGCATTTGATTTTACTAGCATTTAAGAGCAGTTAGAGGCCACAGAAGGAGTGCTGTACAGCATTGAAGCTCGTTTGGAGGTTAGTTAACCTGTTGGGATAGGGGGCAGTATTTTCACAGCCGGATAAAAAACGTACCCGATTTAATCTGGTTACTACTCCTGCCCAGAAACTAGAATATGCATATAATTAGTAGATTTGGATAGAGAACACTCTAAAGTTTCTAAAACTGTTTGAATGGTGTCTGTAAGTATAACAGAATTCATATGGCAGGCCAAAACCTGAGAAGATTCCATACAGGAAGCGCCCTGTCTGACAATTTGTTCTCCTTCTAGGGCATCTCTATCAAAAATACAGCATCTCTGCTGTAACGTGACATTTTCTAAGGCTTCCATTGGCTCTCAGAAGGTGCCAGAAAGCGGAATGACGTCTCTGCAGTCTCTGGGCGAAAAAAGCAGGAGTTTTTGTGAGTGGTCAGGTAGGGAACAATGACAATGGAGTGCGCGTGCCCGAAACGACTCCATGTTTTTCTTTCAGTCTATGAATGAATATAACGTCACCCGGTTGGAATATTATCGCTATTTTACGAGAAAAATAGCATAAAAATTGATTTTAAACAGCGTTTGACATGCTTCGAAGTACGGTAATGGAATATTTTGAATTTTTTTGTCACGAAATGCGCCCGCGCATCGGAGTGCATTCTGACGAAGAACAGCAAAGGTAATCCAATTTTTCTTATAGTAAATCTGAGTTTGGTGAGGGCCAAACTTGGTGGGTGTCAAATTAGCTAGCCATGATGGCCGGGCTATGTACTCAGAATATTGCAAAATGTGCTTTCACCGAAAAGCTATTTTAAAATCTGACACCGCGATTGCATAAAGGAGTTCTGTATCTATAATTCTTAAAATAATTGTTATGTTTTTTGTCAACGTTTATCGTGAGTAATTTTGTAAATTCACCGGAAGTTTTTGGTGGGTATGCTAGTTCTGAACATCACATGCTAATGTAAAATGCTGCTTTTTGATATAAATATGAACTTGATTGAACAAAACATGCATGTATTGTTTAACACAGTGTCCAAAGACACCAAAGACACCACATCATTTGAGTCAATTGGAGGTGTACCTGTGAATGTATTTCAAGGCCTACCTTCAAACTCAGTGCCTCTTTGCTTGACATCATGGGAAAATCAAAAGAAATCAGCCAAGACCTCAGAAAACAATTGTAGACCTCCACAAGTCTGGTTAATCCTTGGGAGTAATTTCCAAACGCATGATGGTACCACGTACATCTATACAAACAATAGTACGCAAGTATAAACACCATGGGTGTCACGTCCTGGCCAGTATATAAGGTTAATTGTTTGTAGTTTGGTCAGGGCGTGACAGAGGGTATTTGTTTTATGTGGTTCGGGGTGGTGTGTTTGTGTAAAGGGTGTTTGATTTAGTATGTCCGGGTTTTGGTTTATGTCTAGGTAGTTCTATGTGGAGTCTAGTATGTCTGTTTCTATGTCTGGTGAATTGGTGTTGGGACTCTCAGTTGAAGGCAGGTGTTTTCTATCTGCCTTTGATTGAGAGTCTCATAAATGAGGGTGTGTTTGTGTTTGTGTTTTGTGGGTGATTGTTCTGTGTTCAGCCCTAGGCTTTGCCAGACTGTTTAGTTGTTCGTTTGTTAGTTCTAGTAGTTTTGTTATTTTGTATTCAGTTGTTTTTTGTAAGTTAATAAATCTAAATATGAGCATACACGTACCTGCTGCATTTTGGTCCTCATTCACCAACGACAGCCGTGACAGAATTACCCACCAACAACGGACCAAGCAGCAGAGGAAGGAGCAGCACAAGGAGAGGCACCAGGAGAAAAGCTATCTGGAGTCATGGACTTGGGAGGAAATCCTGGATGGGAAAGGACCATGGGCTCAAGCTGGGGATTATCGCCGCCCGCAGTGGGAGATCGAGGCGGCGAGAGCTGAGAGGCGCTGGTACGAGGCAAGGGAGCTCAACGGACACGGGAGGCAGCCCCACAATTTTTTTGGGGGGGGGCACACGGGGAGATTGGCAGAGTCAGGTGGTAGACCTAAGCCAACTCCCCGTGCTTACCGGAAGCAGCGTGGTACTGGTAGGACACCGTGTTATGCTATGGAGCGCAAGGTGTCCCCAGTGCGCGTTCAAAGCCCGGTGCGCTACATACCAGCCCCCCGCAAGTGCCATGCGAGTGCAGGCATCGAGCCAGGGCGGATGGTGCCAGCTCAGCGCGTCTGGTCTCCAGTGCGCCTCCTCGGTCCAGGTTATCCTGCGCCGGCGTTGCGCACTGTGTCTCCAGAGCGCTGGGAGGGTCCAGTTCCCCCAATGCCTGCTCTCCGCCTGTGCCGGGCCAAAGTGGGCTTTCAGCCTGGAGTGTGGGTAAAGAGTGTCCGTACCAGAACTCCAGTGCTCCCCCACAGCCCGGTTTATCCTGTGCCTCCTCCTCGGACCAGGCCTCCAGTGGGTCTCCCCATCCTGGTCCATCCTGTGCCACCTCCCAGGACCAGGCCTCCAGTGGGTCTCCCCATCCTGGTCCATCCTGTGCCACCTCCCAGGACTAGGCCTCCAGTGGGTCTCCCCATCCTGGTCCGTCCTGTGCCACCTCCCAGGACTAGGCCTCCAGTGGGTCTCAACTGTCCTGAACTGCCAGAGTGGCCAGGGACGCCCGCCAGCCCGGTGAGTCCTGTGCCTACGCCTAGGGCCAGGCCTCTGTCATGTCTCCCCAGCCTGGTGAATCCTGGGTCAGTGCCGTCGGAGCAGCCAGGGTCGCCCGCCAGCCGGGCGCAGCCAGGGTCGCCCGCCAGCCGGGCGCAGCCAGGGTCGCCCGCCAGCCGGGCGCAGCCAGGGTCGCCCGCCAGCCGGGCGCAACCATCGCCGGCCGCCAGCCGGGCGCAACAAGGGTCGCCCGCCAGCCGGGCGCAACCATCGCCGCCCGCCAGCCGGGCGCAGCCAGGGTCGCCCGCCAGCCGGGCGCAACCATCGCCGGCCGCCAGCCGGGCGCAACAAGGGTCGCCCGCCAGCCGGGCGCAACCATCGCCGCCCGCCAGCCGGGCGCAGTCAGCGTCGCCCACCAGACCTTCGGCGCGGCCAGGTGCGCCACCTAAGAGGGCGACGTCAAGGGTGGAGCAGAGGCCACGTCCCGCACCTGAGCCGCCGCCGTAAGAAGGCCCACCCGGACCCTCCCCTTCAGAGTCAGGTTTTGCGGCCGGAGTCCGCACCTTTGGGGGGGGGTACTGTAACGCCCTGGCCATAGAGAGGGGTTTTTTGTTCTTTATTTTGGTTAGGCCAGGGTGTTACATTGGGTGGGCGTTCTATGTTCCTTTTTCTATGTTTTGGTATTTCTTTGTTTTGGGCCGTGTGTGTGGCTCCCAATCAGGCACAGCTGAAGCTCGTTGCTGCTGATTGGGAGTCACACATAAGGAGCATGTTTTTCCTTTGGGTTTTGTGGGTAATTGTTTCTGTTTGAGTATTTTCCTAACAGGACTGTTTGCTGTCGTTTTGTTCATTTTGTAGTGTTCTCTTGTTTATTTGAATTAAAATTCTAATGATGAGCACATCCTCTGCTGCACCTTGGTTCCCTCTTACAGACAGCCGTGACAATGGGACCACGCAGCCATCATACCACTCAGGAAGGAGACGCGTTCTGTCTCCTAGACATGAACGTACTTTGGTGCGAAAAGTGCAAATCAATCCCAGAACAACAGCAAAGGACCTTGTGAAGATGCTGGATATAACAAGTACAAAAGTATCTATATCCACAGTAAAACGAGTCCTATATCGACACAACCTGAAAGGCCGCTCAATAAGGAGGAAGCCACTGCTCCAAAACCGCCATAAAAAACCCAGACTATGATTTGCAACTGCACATGGGGACAAAGATCGTACTTTTTGGAGAAATGTCCTCTGGTCTGATGAAACAAAAATAGAAATGTTTGGCCATAATGACCATCGTTATGTTTGGAGGAAGAAGGGGGAGGCTTGCAAGCCGAAAAACACCATCCCAACCGTGAAGCACGGGGGTGGCAGCATCATATTGTAGGGGTGCTTTGCTGCAGGAGGGACTGGTGCACTTCACAAAATAGATGGCATCATAAGGCAGGAAAATTATGTGGATATATTGAAGCAACATTTCAAGACACTCAAGACAATCCAGTCTGGAAGTATAAGCTTGGTTGCAAACGGGTCTTCCAAATGGACAATGACCTCAAGCATACTTCCAAAGTTGTGGCAAAATGGCTTAAGGACAACAAAGTCAAGGTATTGGAGTGGCCATCACAAAGCCCTGACCTCAATCCTATAGAACATTTGTGGGCAGAACTGAAAAAGCTTGTGCGAGCAAGGAGGCCTACAAACCTGACTCAGTTACACCAGCTCTGTCAGGAGGAATGGGCCAAAATTTACCCAACTTATTGTGGGTAGTTTGTGGAAGGCTACCCGAAATGTTTGACCCAAGTAAAGCAACTTAAAGGCAACGCGACCAAATACTAATTGAGTGTATGTAAACTTCTGACCCACTGGGAATGTGATGAAAGAAATAAAAGCTGAAATAAATCATTCTCTCTACTATTATTCTGACATTTCACATTCTTAAAATAAAGTGGTGACCCTAACTTACCTGAGACAGGGAATTTTCACTACGATTAAATGTCAGGAATTGTGAAAAACTGAGTATAAATGTGTTTGGCTAAGGTATATGTAAACTTCCGACTTCAACTGTATACTCTGGGCCACATCTCATGCACACTTTCCTACAGGCCAATGCAGCGAATATTTGAATACCGCCCAGCCCAGGCTTGTCTGAAACTGTAAAAAAAACTCTGGATGAAGAAAACTGTCTGGATGCTTAGTATGTTTAATGTATCTGAAATAGGTTAACAAATAGAATAAACCGGATGAAACTTGTTTTGGTTAGTTAGCGGTCACAAAGCAAATGCATTGGTTCCCACTAGTGCACCTTTCTATAACAGCATCCTAAATGTATTTTATTTCACCTTTATTTATATGAAATACCTTTGTATGCTTTTCGCTTTTTAAAATTAATCACCCTTTCAGGGACTGGGGAATTTTAACATTTTTACTTTGAAACTGATCTGGGCCCAGTTATCACCTCAGTTGAAAGAATCAGGGAGCATCAAAGAGAGTCTCCAGTGAGGCCACAACACCATTCCAATGCCACTGAGACACAGAGCAGGGGGGCCTTTCAAAGCACAACACCAAAAGAGGACCCAGTGTGCCTGCAAATCACTTCCCCGCCTGGTGTTTTACAAATTAGCAAACTAGAAGCAGGAGCAGCAAACGCCTGCCTGATAATACACACACACACAAATACACACACACACCACTCTAAAAACCAGGAGCGAGGCCAAGAGTGAGCGAGGGTAAATAAATGAAACGCTTCTCATGAATCCTTCCCAACTCTTCCGCCTGCTTGATTCATTCCCACAGCCCAAATGGCAAAGATGAGGATCTTAACAAATTGACGCTTAAAATCGTGTCCTCATTACATCTAACTACCTATACTACTTTGCTGAGTAGTGTGCTAGCCAGGCTATTAGCAATATAGCAACACTTATGCTGGCCTGAAAGGATGGAAAGAGAGAGAAACTTAGCTTTCCTCCCATTCTCTTCCTCCTGTCTACATGTGTCCCCTCCTTGCGCTCAGAAAGGCTTCCAACACTTTTAACTAACTACCCCCACTATCTTACTTTGAAGCTTGTACTTTAACTGTATCATGTGAGCTTGCACTAAAAAAGTTAACTTATCATGCTGTTTTTTCTCTTCCCGTAAGTGCAAATGCTGCAATATTTCTCAAGCATTTCATGAGGTTTTCAAATTGGGGCTGGTTGGCCCCCACGGCTACAGTCATCATCAGCCCTCTCTTCTCTTCCTCCTGACGACCATACACTACCGTTCAAAGGTTTTGGGTCACTTAGAAATGTCCTTGTTTTTGAAAGAAAAGCTAATTTTTTGTCCATTAAAATAACATCACATTGATCAGAAATACAGTGTACACATTGTTAATGTTGTAAATGACTATTGTAGCCAGAAACGACATATTTTTTTAAATGGAATATCTACATAGGCGTACAGAGGCCCATTATCAGCAACCAGTATCTGGAGCATCAACATTTGTGGGTTCAATCACAGGCTCAAGATGGCTAGAAACAAAAACATTCTTCTGAAACTCATCAGTCTATTCTTGTTCTGGGAAATGAAGGCTATTCCATGCGAGAAATTGCTAAGAAACTGAAGATCTCGTACAACGCTGTGTACTACTCCCTTCACAGAACAGCACAAACTGGCTCTAACCAGAATAGAAAAGGGAGTGCGAGGCCCCGGGGCACAACTGAGCAAGGGGATAGTACATTAGAGTGTCTAGTTTGAGAAACAGACGCCTCACAAGTCCTCAACTGGCCGCTTCATTAAATCGTACCCGCAAAACACCAGTCTCAACGTCAACAGTGAAGAGGCGACTCCGGGATGCTGGCCTTCTAGGCAGAGTTGCAAAGAAAAAAAACATCTCAGACTGGTGAAAAAAAAGAAAAGATTAAGATGGGCAAAGGAACACAGACACTGGACAGAGGAACTCTGCCTAGAAGGCCAGCATCCCGGAGTCGCCTCTTCACTGTTAACGTTGAGACTGGTGTTTTGCGGGTACTATTTAAAGATCAATTTGCCTTTTAAAATGATAAACTTGGATTAGCTAACACAACGTGCCATTGGAACACAGGAGTGATGGTTGCTGATAATGGGCCTCTGTACGCCTATGTAGATATTCCATAAAAATCTGCTGTTTCCAGCTACAATAGTCATTTACAACATTAACAATGTCTGAACTGTATTTCTGATCAATTTCATGTTATTTTAATAATGGACAGAAAATGTGCTTTTCTTTCAAAAACAAGGACATTTCTGAGTGACCCCAAACTTTTGAACGGTACTGTAGATGATGTGACTGATCATAGGGCCCCTCTTCCTCCTCTTCCTCTTCTACTCGTCTTTTAATGGAGAAAAGCCATTATATCAGGGGATTTAAGTCACACTCCAAGAAAATCGATCAAAGCGACACCTCCCGGGACAACATACTTAATACGGCGTTGCCGACAAACCAGTGTGGAAAGACGAGGGGAAAATGTTTAACCTTTTACTGCAGTGGGCTAAATCAGGGTCACACAGAGTGTTTCTTTGTAATTTTAAACAAATCTACTTTGAAACAAACGTATACACCTCACACACATGGTTATGGGCTAAGAAAAAAGAAGACAGCTGTACCATGTCAGATATGGAGTTGAAATGTATTACATTTTTAGTTTGCCTCCCAATATTACACTTTATATACATCACAAAAGACTGAAATATAACAAAAATGTTTGAAATAGAAACACTGGATTTTCGGCGGAATTATATATATATTTTTTTATTAATTAGAAAATTATGAAAAACATTAACATTACACCACTAAAGGGCGCTTTGGTCATTTGACTTTTAAATGCTTGAACGTGTGTGTGTTCATGCGTGTTTGTGCATGTGTGTGCGTGTAAGTGCATGTGTGCATGTGTGCATGTCAATGTGTCTCTGTGCGCGCGTCGATGTGTGTGTTTCTTTGTTCGTGCGTATCTACGTGCTTGCATTCGTGTGTGCGAGGAATCCAGAAGGATGGTTAGAACTCAGTTGGTAGAGCAAGGTGCTTGCAACACCAGGGTTGTGGGTTCGATTCCCAAGGAGGACCTGTACAAAAAATGTATGAAAATGTATCCATTCTGCTGTGGAAATTCTAGTCAATAATGAGTAGAGACAAGGTCAATCGCCAATCAGGATATTACTTTATTCAAAACATATTAATAAGGAAAGCAGGTCACACCACACACACAAGTGGATGATGTGAGTGCTCTGCAATAACGATGGCTGGTCGACGAACCACCCTTAGATGATTTGTTGAGAGCCCCGACACAAAGAATACAAAGATATTTTAAAGCGAAGATACACCCCTTTTAGTCTACATGACAAACAACAGATGTGTGGAATGGGTCACAAGGTTAGGATTCGTATGAAATAAATAAATAATTCACAGCAGACAGTATCTGCTGTAAAGACTGTTCTCGTTGTGTGGAACCATCATTATCCATACCCGTGACATCTCCACCCTGGTACCTCCCAGTACACAAACACCAACTCATTCTATGGAATACGGGCTCCGAGAGAGGACAAGACCATCATAAATCAGTTGCTAGAGTTACATCTCAGAAGCTCCTCTCAGTTCACACACACAGTAGAGTCCTAAGAACCCTATTCTGTTGCATAAAACAACCATTTGATGCTATAGCAGTATTAAAACATAATCTTGTAATTTCCCCACAATAATTCACTTCTGTAAGTCGCTCTGACACGAGCGTCTGCTAAATTACTAAAATGTGAATGTAAACTAGAATGACATTATTTACTGAGCATCTAAGAAAGAGAAACAGGGATACAGTACTATATGTTCCTGAAGGGCGGACTGCAAGGACATAAGAGGGGCAATCTATAGTTAGCTTAATCATATTTACCATAGCATGAATGAGGCAGCTCATTCATGCTATGGTTGACAGATTAGGTGATCATAACTGGCTGTACTGTAGTTAGCCTTTAGCGTAGCTACTGTTGTCATGGATGGGAATAATGGAAAAAATATTATGCTCCAGGCCGTGGAAAGATGAAAGGGACATCATATTCTGTTGGATTTGGTTATTGTTCTATAAATATGAATAATGTGGACTGTTCCTTTATTATGTAAAGTAAGTGTTCCATCTCCATCTCTTTTCCTCCATCTCTCACAATAAAGAATTGCAAGACTCACAGTGAGTATTCCGTAATGCAGCAGAGCATCTAACAGCGAGTTAGTTGCAGTGAGTTTTAACTCCATATCATTATCCTGTTGAATGTTCCACATAAGCTTATCGTATAATAACATAGTTAGCCTTTATTTAATTTTAGTTACTGTAAAACACAAATAAAAAACTATGTATGTTTTCAATTAAGAAATTGTAGATCAGAAAATTGCTGGGTTTTGTGCTGCAAGTGGTAGAGAACAAACACACACACGCACACACACAAACTCGGTTGTTGCTCATTTGGAGGACTGTGTGCCTTGGGTGGAGGGGGGAGCCATAGGCTCACAACAGGAAAGTAATCGACATCAGCAGCCAGTGTCCCCTGCGGTCATTGCAGTCTCAGAGGGCCTCCCAAAACCTCCACACACGCCCACGTCATCTCCCACCATGAGCTCCACATCAAAGGTACACCCCCCACAGCACCTGTAGAACACACACCTGCTCTTCCTATGTTTCTCCAAGCAACACATCGGCATACTGCCCTTTGACCCCCCACACAAAAAAAATACAGCCTTCCCATTCCCAAACATACAGACACCTGGACCAACAGCATACTGTCACCGCGTATACACTGGCAAACCCCAGGAGAAGAGAGGGAATGAGAGAAACACACAGAGGGAGGGCTAGCGAAGGATTAATAAAGGCTACAGGATGAATGGAAGACAAGCTCAGGCCTTTGCATAGAATAACCTCAATAGTCTCATTTCTCAGGAAATGAAACTACTCTCACAAATAAAACTATCCGAGTTTGAAGACTGCATTAAATCACATTCTTCAAACTAATCATCTTTTTCCTGAAAAACAGCCTGATATGATGACTGATCCACTGCCAACCAACTAGCGTCTCTATGGTGTGATTGTAGTGGTCATGGTTATCCTACATGTATGCCCGCAAGGACGGTTTAGGATATGCTGTCGTTGTTTCATTACCAACAAAGTGAATTTATTTCGTGTCCCCCCGGGCAGTAACTGTGGTATACAGTACTGTACATAATGAAAAAGTCGAGAGAGCGATGTGTTGACGCCGTTGTTATTATTGTGTCATATGCTGTCAGAAACTCATGTTTATTTTATTCTCTGTTCCATGAGCGAAAGGTTGAGTTAAATTTGCTCTCCTCCAGAGAGGTCCATTTGCATTTATTTAATTTCTCTCTCCTGAGAAAGGAAAATACAAAAGGAGGGAAAGAAGGGGGAGCTAGAGAAGGGAGAATAAGATGGAGAAAGTGGGGGAGGAGAAAGAGAGATGGGCAAAGAGTGAGGGATAGAGAGTGGGAAGGGAAAAGGAGGGAGAGGGGGAGAATAAGAAGGAGAGAGATGGAGAGAGGAGATGGGGAAAGATGGAGGGATAGAGAGTGTAAAGGGAGAAGGAGGGAAAGGAGAGAGGGAGAATAAGAAGGAAAGAGATGGAGAGGGGAGATGGGGAAAGATGGAGGGATAGAGAGTGGGAAGGGAGAACAGCAAACTAGGAAGATTGAGGTAGAAAGAGAGTGACAGAGAGGTGACCAAAATATGCAGGGGAATGACAGAGATGGAATGAGATGGAAGACAGAGAAAGTAGAGGGAGGGGTGGAGAGCAAACTAGGCGAACAAAGACATTGATGTAGTCATTAATAATCTGTTCATGTATTGACCTATTGAATGACAGGAGTGCTGGTTAGTGGCTGAGCTAAGGTACTACACAGTTCTTGTGTTTGACACTTTGTTGCAGAGAGAGAGAGACTTTTTGTCTTACTTTAATGAGGCACCCTCATTACACTAAAAACAACACAGATCCCCCCCCCAAAAAAACACATTGTGTGCCACTACAACCTCCACACAATCACATAACAAAGTACACAACAACACATTACAATACACTCTCCAGCACCACATTTTACAACCCTCCAGCACCACATTTACAACCCTCCAGCACCACATTTACAACCCTCCAGCACCACATTTACAACCCTCCAGCACCACATTTACAACCCTCCAGCACCACATTTACAACCCTCCAGCACCACATTTACAACCCTCCAGCACCACATTTACAACCCTCCAGCACCACATTACAACCCTCCAGCACCACATTTACAACCCTCCAGCACCCCATTACAACCCTCCAGCACCACATTACAACCATCCAGCACCACATTACAACCCTCCAGCACCACATTACAACCCTCCAGCACCACATTTACAACCCTCCAGCACCACATTACAACCCTCCAGCGCTGCATTTTACAACCCTCCAGCACCCCATTACAACCCTCCAGCACCACATTACAACCCTCCAGCACCCCATTACAACCCTCCAGCACCACATTTACAACCCTCCAGCACCACATTACAACCGTACATCCAACCCCTCCTCTCCATCTTTACACTTTTGATCATTTTTAAAACTTAAACACAACCCTGAGGTACATACAGACCATCCTATTGAATAATAACACCATCTTATTGAATAATAACACCGGGTCTGTTAGACACAACCCCCCCCCCCGCCCACTCCCCCTCCGCCCCCCCCCCCCCCCCCCCCCCGCCCACTCCCCCTCCGCCCCCCCCCCCCCGCCCCCACCCCCTTCGGGCACCGTCACAACTCGCACAAAGGTCAGGTGTCAGCTACATATATCCACTGCCCCCGTCTAAAAATACTGCTGCCTAGCTGTGTGTGTGTTTGGTGTGTGCATCCATGCGCAAGTGTGGGCTTGTGTGTGTGTGTACGCCTGCCTGCCTGTGTGTGCACACTCGTGTTGCGTTCACGTTGCGTTTGTTTTGTGTCTGTGTGTATGTGCATTCATGTGTTTTTTTGTCCTTGCGTGCGAGAGACAGAATGACAGAAAGCTTTCTGGAGTTTCATTCCACCATCATGATATGCTTGACTTCCTTTTCTCATTGTTTTGGAGTGGAGGTTCTGTATTTGGGAAATCTGTCAAACATACAGACACCCAGGCCTCATATAAAGTGTAACATTTAGCAGAGACTCTGAAAAGGTGTTTTTTTCCCTCAAATGACTCAGTATTTACCTGAGTGGTTTGACAGCGTGGAAGGGAGCAGCAGCGGTTTCATCTTGTTTTCCAATAGAGCCTTGCCATCTCACAGTAGAGCAGTGTTATTTCCCACCACGGTCAATGCCAAGCTTCTGTCTGAAATATAAAAACTCTGAGAACTCTCACAGTTTAAAGGAAAAACATACTGGGTGTTTCAATACAAACATATATTTGTCCACAGTGGGTTCAGGGACAACAGATCAACAGCTTTTCTACAGATTGAAAAGGGCCAGGGTGTATTAGGGACTCTGCTTGTGCATGGGGACACTAATTGGGAAACATGTTTTGTGGGGCGGTCACCAGGTCAAAATAAGGACTGACTTCCAAACAGAGTGCTTTGCACATTGATTTACTTCAAGAAACAAATTAGTGTGTTTGTAGAGACAAATTACATTGTATTATGTGAAGCTGTATAAGTGTGGAAGTGCTGTTTGGTGTTGGTAGCTGAAAAGATAAGTGTTTACAATTTACTCATCCAAAATAATGTTTTGTTGATTACCGGGACATTGATATAGTCATTAATAATCTATTCATGTATTGACCTATTGAATGACAGGAGTGCTGGTTAGCTGCCAAGCTGAATCACTACACTGTTCATGTGTTTGACACTTTATTCCAGAGAGAGAAGAAAGAAATTGAGAAACCTGTCCAACCAAAAACCCAGAGACCCAGAAAACCTGAGTCTTCACTATGGTGAATCACTAAAACAATACAGAAATACACTACAGAAGAAGGAACAGCATGTCAGAAATCAGCTCAATGTAATTGAAGAACCCATAGACTCTAACCACTTCTGGGCAAATTGGAAAACACTAAACAAACAACAACTAGAATAGTTATCTATCCAAAATGGAGATGTATGGGTAAACCACTTCTCCAATATTTTTGGCTATATAACAAAGAACAAATAGCAAACACATATACATGATCAAATACATTTTCATTTACATTTACGTCATTTAGCAGACGCTCTTATCCAGAGCGACTTACAAATTGGATACAGATCTTAGAATCAACTATTAACCTGTTAGTGATAGGGGGCAGTATTTGAACGGCCGGATAAAACACGTACCCAATTTAAACTGGTTACTACTATTGCCCAGAAACGAGAATATGCATAAAACTGTTTGAATGGTGTCTGTGAGTATAACAGAACTCATATGGCAGGCCAAAACCTGAGAAGATTCCATACAGGAAGTGCCCTGTCTGACAATTTGTTCTCCTTCTGTGGCATCTCTATCAAAAATACAGCATCTCTGCTGTAACGTGACATTTTCTAAGGCTTCCATTGGCTCTCAGAAGGTGCCAGAAAGTGGAATGACGTCTCTCCAGTCTCTGGGCGAAAAAAAGCAGGAGATTTTGTGAGTGGTCAGGCTGAGAACAGTGACACTGGAGATGCGCCTTCATGAGAATTCTCAATTTTTTTCTTTCAGCCTTTGAATGAATACAACGTCGCCCGGTTGGAATATTATCGCTATTTTACGAGAAAAATAGCATAAACATTTATTTTAAACAGCGTTTGACATGCTTCGAAGTACGGTAATGGAATATTTTGAATTTTTTTGTCACGAAATGTGCTCGCGCGTCACCCTTCGGATACTGACCTGAACGCACGAACAAAACGGAGGTATTTGAATATAACTATGGATTATTTGGAACCAAAACAACATTTGTTGTTGAAGTAGAAGTCCTGGGAGTGCATTCTGACAAAGAACAGCAAAGGTAATCAAATTCTTCTTATAGTAAATCTGAGTTTGGTGAGGGCCAAACTTGGTGGGTGTCAAATTAGCTAGCCGTGATGGCCGGGCTATCTACTCAGAATATTGCAAAATGTGCTTTCGCCGAAAAGCTATTTTAAAATCTGACACCGCGATTGCATAAAGGAGTTCGGTATCTATAATTCTTAAAATAATTGTTATGTATTTTGTGAACGTTAATCGTGAGTAATTTAGTAAATTCACCGGAAGTTTGCGGTGGGTATGCTTGTTCTGAACATCACATGCTAATGTAAAAAGCTGGTTTCTGATATAAATACGAACTTGATTGAACAAAACATGCATGTATTGTACAACATAATGTCCTAGGAGTGTCATCTGATGAAGATCATCAAAGGTTAGTGCTGCATTTAGCTGTGGTTTTGGTTTTTGTGACATATATGCTTGCTTTGAAAATGGCTGTGTGATTAGTTTTGGCAGGGTACTCTCCTGACATAATCTAATGTTTTGCTTTCGCTGTAAAGCCTTTTTGAAATCGGACAATGTAGTTAGATTAACGAGAGTCTTGTCTTTAAAATGGTGTAAAATAGTCATATGTTTGAGAAATTGAAGTTATAGCATTTTTTAGGTATTTGTATTTCGCGCCACGCGATTCCACTTGCTGTTGACTAGGTGGGACGCAAACGTCCCACCTTGCCCAGGGAGGTTAACATCTGCTAACCATGTGTATGTGACAAATAAAATTTGATTTGATTTGATTTGACCACACAGAGCCCCAGGACAGCAACACAATTAGACCCAACCAAATCATGAGAAAACCCAAAAAGATAATTACTTGACACATTGGAAAGAATTTACAAAAAAACTGAGCAAACTAGAATGCTATTTGGCCCTAAACAGAGAGTACACAGTGGCAGAATACCTGACCACTGTGACTGACCCAAACTTAAGGAAAGTGAGCATATCCTTGCTATTGAGAAAGGCTGCCAAAGGCAGACCTGGCTCTCAAGAGAAGACAGGTGTCATGTCTGTGATTATCATTAATTGTGAAGACTGCTATTATCAAGTCAATTCTCTATGACATTGCACCCCGCACAGCAACTTTTTTTAATTGAATTGAGAGAGAGATAGAGAGAGAAAAAGAGAGAGAGAAAGGATGGAGAGGCAGAAATAGAGTATAAATAAAAGAAGGAACATAACACTTTGTTTGGATAGTCAGCTGCATGTCTGAAGGAAAAAATGAAGCTTGGAGAGAGGAGAACTGGGGCAAGTAGGGAGGGGAGCAGAATGTTTGAGGTGCTGGTCAGGCACTGGGGGAGATTGGAAGCCTTTATTAGGGCTTTGTGAAGGCTTTGACACAGAGCCAGGGATGGACCGGTCAGAGGGGGGAGGGAGGAGAGGATGAGGGGCTTAAGTGAACGAGGGGGATAACGTGGCAGGAGTGAGAGAAGGACAGATCAGTAAGGGAGTGGAGGGAGGAAAGGAAGGGAGTGAGGGTGTGGTGGGGTGAGGAGTGATGGGGTGGGGGTGGAGGGGGGAGACTACGCTACAAAGAGTTCCACCAGGACTCCAAATAAAATTCAGCTCACATTCCATTCCTTTCTACATCTATCCATCCATCTCTCCCCCTGGATCCATCCTTTCCTTTCATCTCGATCTCATGAATACTCCTTCATTCCCCTCTTTACTTTATCTGCCCTCACTCCGTTCATATTGACTAAACTTTCAATCACCCTGTTTGGCTTATTAGAGATTCTTTATGAGAGTCCCATTGGTCCCTCCTATCCTGTATGATAGAGTTGACAGGAAGTGTTTGGGAGATACTGGTTGGCTGGGGGTTACTTTTTGAAGAGGTGATGAAAAGGGAGAATAGGAGAGACCGAAAGACTTGGTCAAATAGGGAGCAATACGAACTCAATTATTAAAAGAAATGAAACTTCCATACAGTACATGACCACAATATAAAATAATAACAGTTATTCATTTCCAAAAGCAGGGGAGATCCACAGGTCTGGAGGCCCTGGCTACCCATGGTGGTACTGTACATCAATGGTGACTGACATGGTCATTATGTGGACTTGGGAATGGCTGTCAGAGTAATGCAGCATAGGGATCCCAGCAGAGGAACACAGAGGTACTTGCGGAGGGAGGTGGAACAAACACAGGAACAGAGGCTGTTTCTCAGCCTGATTGTTAATGCACAACAGTACACATACTGTACACACACATACATGGAGTGTTAATTGCGTGTGTGTGTGTGTGTGTGTGTGTGTGTGTGTGTGTGTGTGTGTGTGTGTGTGTGTGTGTGTGTGTGTGCTCGTAAGTGTGTGTGGAAATGATGAAAATCTGTAGCTTTTTCTCTTGTAAAATGTCAGGCACAATGGGAATAGAGTAGACTACCGCAAGGAAAAAGAGTGAAGAAAATAGGGGAGGTGGAGAGACAAAGAGGGGTAGACAAAGATTGACAAAAAGAGGTTGAGACAGCAAGATAGATTGGTGATCGAAAGGTATGTAGAACGACTAAGAGGGAGAGACAGAAAGAGAGAGAGAGGTAGAGTGATAGAAAGATAGGTAGAGTGATAGAAAGAGAGGTAGAGTTATAGAAAGAAAGAATGAGGTAGAGTGATAGAAAGAGAGGTAGAGGTAGAATGATAGAGAGAGAGTGATAGAACGAGAGGTAGAGGTAGAGTGATATATTTCGGTCTTATTGTACAGTACAAGTCAGAAGTTTGGACGCACCTACTCATTCCAGGGATTTTCTTTCTTTTTACTAGTTTCTACATTGTAGAAATATCACATATGGAATCATGTAGAAACCAAAAAAGTGTTAAACAAATTCAAAGAATATTTTAGATTTTAGATTCTTCAAAGTAGCCACCCTTTGGAATATAAATAAGGATTTTATCTAACAAAACAACCATACATGTTGTAGCTGGGACCCTTTGGATTGCAAATCAGAAGAAGATTTTCAAAAAGTAAGTGAATATTTAATCGCTATTTGTGATTTTATGAAGCCTGTGCTGGTTGAAAAATATTTTGATGTGGGGCGCTGTCCTCAAACAATTGCATGGCATGTTTTCGCTGTAAAGCCTATTGTAAATGGGACAATGCATTTAGATTAACAAGAATTTAAGCTTTTAACCGATATAAGACACTTGTATGTACCTAGATGTTTATTAATATCCATAATTTCTATGATTATTTATTTGAATTGCACGCCCTCCAATTTCACCGGAAGTTGTCGACAGGTGTCCCGCTGGCGGGACGCCTAGCCCTATTAAGTCTACCAAGAAACACTGTGTGACCCTGATTTAGCAGTTAAAGGTTAAGACATTGATTTTGTATATGTGCCATTCAGAGGATGAATGGGCAAGACAAAATACTTAAGTGCCTTTGAACGGGGCGCACCGGTTTGAGTGTCTCAAGAACTGCAACACTGCTGGGTTTTCACGCTCAACAGTTTCCCGTGTGTATCAAGAATGGTCCTTCACCCAAAGGACAACCAGTCAACTTGACACAACTGTGGGAAGCATTGGAGTCAACATGGGCCAGCATCCCTGTGGAACACTTTCGACACCTTGTAGAGTCCATGCCCCAACAAAATTTGAGGCTGTTCTGAGGGGCTGTTCTAAGGGGCTGTTCTAAGGGGCTGTTCTGATGGGCTGTTCTGAAGGGCTGTTCTGAGGGGGAGTTCTGAGGGGTGGCAACTCTATTTGGAAGTACTTCCTAATGTGCATAGTCTCTATCTCAATACAACATTGATAAATGTGTACAAACTCTGGTGCTGCATTATGTGTTCAGGAATATAGGCCCAGACAGTTCAGGAACAACTTCATGCAGAAAAAGACACAAACACAACAGCAACACAATTACAACTCTGGCAAATTTACATTGATGTGATCACTGAAAAGGTTGATTAATGTGCACTGTGCAAGTACGTCAGTCTAATAGTCTCATACTTAGTGAGAGGCATTAGGAGGAGTCCCAGCACTCCTGGTAATCAGGTCAGTCTCTCTTAATTACCCATCATCCTCCAGATCCAATTAAAACCATAGCCTTGTTAAACTCTCTCGCTCTCCCTCTCCCTCTCCCTAGCCTCACCATGCCTCATCCCTCCATCTTTCTCTACTCTCCATCTCTCTCTCTCGTCCTCCATAGCCATGGCTCCTCTCACACTCTCTATTTAATGACAGTCTACCACTCGCTCTTGCTTCCCTTCCATCCCCCTCTCACTCTCTCCTTCCCTCACTCTCTTACTGTCAATCTGTTCTAAACCATCCTTAGGTATCCTCATTTCTCCTCCTAACTCAATGTATGTTCCCTCTCTTCCATGCTCAAGTCAGTCCAGGGCTGTCACGTCACTGTTCTCTGTATTGTTTATGCTGTGGTCTTGTCTCAGAGAGTTTTCATTAATCATGCCTGCTCCATCCCAACACACACATAACTTAATCAACTTAACCTCTATTGGTCCCTGGTTTTAAAAAATGCGCACTTAACCAGAGTCCCTTATTGGCTATCAGAACAGAAAGACCGCAGCAAAACATGGACAACTACCATCTTCATAACACAGCACGACATTTATAAAAGGTGACACACTTATTGAAAAAAAGGTGTTATCTAGAACCTAAAAGGATACTTCGGCTGTCTCCACAGTAGAACCCTTTGAGGGACCCTTTCCACAGAGGGTTCTAGATGAAATCCAAAAGGGTTCTACCTGGGACCAAAAAGGGTTCTCCTACGGGGACAGAGGGTACAGATGACCTAAAGATGTGTTAAAGAATTGAACTCAACATGTCATCAAAAAGCCTGGAGTTGACTTTCTATCACAAAAGTCCTGTACTAGACTGAAGAACTTATAGAGAGAAGAGAAGGCGAATTGAAATTTCAGGACGGGCTTATCCTGACTGTTTAGGTTAAACGGAGGTCCTTCTCTCCAGTGGGACCCCCCCCCCCCTAACCATGAGCTTTGCGCTCTGTATCTTCCAATCACAGAGCAGATACAAGTCATGTGATCTGTGTGTGAACACGTGTGTTCACCAACAGATCACGTCAGTTCCTGAAACAAAAGCAGAGAAAAGAGGCGGGCAGCCTGACGGAGCCCTATTACAAGTCTGTCTATCCCACTTGCTCTCTCTCACAATACTGGCTGGATTCAATCCGTATCATGGAAGATCTGCGATATAGCTTGATTAAATGAAATTATAATTTAAAGGCAATGTTTCGTGTTTGCGGAGAAAGCTTTCACGGTAAACTCGGCTCAATCGGAAATTCCCTATAAATTTGAACTCGGTTCTTCAGCGAATCCAAACCTAACGCTCTCTGTTTTTGTCTCTGTATGTCCCTCTCTCTTACTAACTCTCTTTCTCTCTCACCCTCTCTCTCTTTCTCTCTCTACTACCTTATATCTCTTCCTTCTCAATCTCTTCACCCTCCCAACACCAGGGCATCGGATAACAAAGCCAGACAGGGGGGGTTCGTCTCGAGAGCTGCTGTCCCGGGGCGATGCTCCAATCTGGGGCAGAGAGGGAAGCAGAGTGGCCCTCTCAGTGAAGCTGTGCTTGACTAGGACGATGATGTAAGGAGAGTCTGGGGTTGATGTCTGGAGGTTTGTGCATTCCTGCGTCCATTCAAAATTGCATTCCTGTGTGTGTCACACTGCTATTCAACTCTCAAGTTCAATTAGGGATTTCAAACAGTTATTGTTTCAGTTAGAGTATCCCATACACACAAAGTATAGGTCATGAGTTGATACAAAGAACATTTCATTTCACCAGTATCATGTTATGAATTCTCCATTAAATCTTAACCTACCTGAATGGTCAGACATGTCAGCAAAGACCAGGCATTGATTTTTATATCAGTGTTTTTAAAGACTTAAAAGATGAAATGTTGTGTAACAGAATACTAAATGGTGTTAGCAGGGTGGATGGGTTCATTGATGTGGGCTTATTTTGTTATATTGAGTGGATAATGTGTGTGTGTGTTTGTGTCTTAGCAGAGTGTTGTTGTTTGTGTCAGGCCATTTCTCCTCTCTTACTGGCTGACCTTTCCCTTTGTCAGTGATGTCAGAGTATAAAGCTCATAGAGGACAAATCTGACCCCTGCACTCTGTTATCAACACTCTGGTCTGAGTGTCCTTCTGACCTCCTCTCAAGAGGAACGCACGCACGGGAACGCACGCAAGCAAAATAGTGTTCAAACATCGGAATGGGATGAAGTTTAAACATTGTAATGTGATAAAGTTTAAACATTGTAATGGGATAGTGTTTAAACATCGTAATGTGATAGAGTTTAAACATCGGAATGGGATAGTATTTAAACATCGTAATGTGATAGAGTTTAAACACATCTTCTTGGACTGAAAGTCGAAATGAAAGTTAGGTACCTGAAGCCTTTTTCTTCTCCTCTCCTCCTCTGCTACTCTTCCCCCTCTCCTCTGCTATGATTTTTAGTCTTCTCATATTCCTTCCATCCTTTCAAGCCTATCTAATGCCTTGGGACATTGCAAAACAGAGAGAGAGAGGTTGTGAAATGGAGGCAACGCAGAAAGAAAGAGTTCCCTAGCCCAGGCTCTAGATAGCCGCTTTCACATACTAATTTCACACATTACTTAGCCGTTCCCAAAACTACTGACAAGCACTGCTTCCTGATTATTCCCACCATGCATTATCCTTCCACAAATTACGTTGCTCGGCACCACACAACTATCCCATCCATCCCCTTGTCGCTGTCAGCCCGGCCTGATTTGGAAATATTGTTTAATTATCCTCAGAGAGAAAGGGGCTGTGTCCCAAATGGCACCCTATTCCCCATATAAGGCCCACAGGGCTCTGGACAAAAGTAGTGCACTAAATGGGAAATAGGGTGCCATTTGGAATGAAGCCAAGGACTCTAATAGCAGCTAGGCTCGGATTGTGTTATCTCCAACCGCTGTGAAAAAACCCCATTCTTTATGCCCACAGCCAGCCATTATTGGCCCATATATCAGCTGGCGCATGTGAGAGCAGTGTAAAAACAGTCACACTAAATATATATCTATCCCCAGCCGGCACGGACACGCCGTCTGCCTGCTTCAACACCGCCTGTCTGTGTTCAGAGGAAGGCCTTGTATTGGAAACCATGGGGACTGGAGACAACAGGAGTCTGAGTATCCAGTGCTGGTGGGAACAGGACTAGTCACATCCAGGCCCATGTATCTGATCAGAACTCTCTAGTGCATTGAGTTTTCTTATTTTTATTTAGTAATTTGTGATACCCAACTGCCAAACCCATAGGATTCATTACCAAACTTTTCATGATAAAAGTTACTTTTTTTTATTTCAATATTTCAAAGAACACAAATTGTTATTCATGAGTAAGAGTGTTTCTATTGGGAGGATGTGTTTGATATTCTGTTGAGCGCTGATGGTTAGAACACAGGGCCACTCTCTGGTCTGTCTGACTACTGGAACACAGGCTTTTTACACACACACACACACACACACACACACACACACACACACACACAAGCACGTACGGACAACTACAAATGCACGTACTCACGCACATATGCACACGCACACACAAACAGACACATTCTCTATCTCAGCCGTCTGTCTACTGGGACTCTGAGGATGGCTCTTTAGGTTAACACACTCTCTAATTGGAGACGCATACGGACTATGAAGCACTCTGTGTCCTGCTAATGCTTGATTACATTTCATACACAAACACACACACACACTCACAAGCACACGTGCCTACTGTACGTGCATGTATCCCTGTGCAGTATGTGCTGTATGCAGGATGTATTATATTATTGCACATGTGCACATACACAGCTCTTTCATAGAGATAGAGACAATTCATATTTGACAAGTGACTGCAGGCTGTAAACCTCCAGTGACAGACAGCGAGTGTTAAAGAGATCAGTAGATCAGGTAGAAAAAGAACAACCCCATTTCTGAACAATGAAGGACAGGTGAATGGAGATCAAAGCGTCTTCCAGATATGTTGGCATGAAAGATAAAAATGCAAATAGTTAATAATCGTTCCATTAGAGTGTCGTTTATACCGTAATTATGTCTCTGTGCTCTCTACAGAGGTCAAACAGAAGCAGTGAAAGCTCATTCCACGATTTAACAAACTGCTCTTGAACCTGTGGAGCAAAGGTCAAAGGTCGCGATACATTCTCCTACCACCACCTGAAGGAATCACCCTTTGACGATAGCGTGAGCGGAAGGAAAAGGGTGAAAGAGAAAAAGAAAGCGAGAGAAAGAGGAGTAGGAGGTGATGGTGGATGGCGGTGTTACAACAACATAGGAATCAATACGGGCGTAGGCCAGGTTTCAATTCATTCCAAAACAACACGCATGAATTCTTTCCAATTTCCAGCTAATATTGCCTTTCTGCACGCCTGCACCCCCTCTGCCACCATCGCACTGCACAAATCCCCAGATATCTGTCAGAACCTGAGACCAAAAACAGAATAAAGGGGGAAAAATAAGAAAAGGTAGTGAGAGAGAGAGAAAACTTCCGTTTTTTTGGTCTCTGTCATCTGTAGAAGAATGGAAAGTAGCCCCTTGATATAGATGCTAACATTGAGAACTTTTCATTTCATCTTTTTTCCATTCTCTTCCAAGCCCCATAGCACTAGTCAATTGTGGTGGAGGTGGTATACAAAGAAAATGGTCATAAAACAATAATGCTGTGTGTGTTTTGTAATATAATACAGGAAAGGCGATGGTCCTTGACTGGATGATACACAGGCAAGTTAAACTGTGTGGTGCTGAGAGAGAGAGAGAGAGAGAGAGAGAGAGAGAGAGAGTACAATGTAGTTCCATATCAGTGGAGGCTCCTCAGAGGAGGATGGGGAGGACCATCCTCCTCAGTGAATTTCATAAACATTTAAATTGTTAAACAGTTTTTAGATAAAACTATACTAAATATAATCACATATCACCAAAAAACTGATTAAAACACACTATTTTGCAAATAAAGTCTACAGTAGCCTCAACAGCACTCTGTAGGGTAGCACCGTTGGGTAGCTGGAGGACGGCTAGCTTCCGTCCTGCTCTTGGTACATTGACTTCACTACAAAACCTAGGAGGCTCATGGTTCTCACTCGCTTCTATAGACTTACACAGCAATTATGACAACTTCCGGAGGACGTCCTCCAGCCTATCAGAGCTCTTCCAGCATAAACTGACATGCTGTCCACCCAATCAAAGGATCAGAGAATTAATCTAGTACTGAAAGCATAAGCTACAGCTAGCTAGCCTTGAGTGTATAACATGTGGTGAGTAGTTGACTCAAGAGAGAGAAAGACAATCGTTGAACAGTTTTGAACAAATTAATTTCTTCCCAAAAAGAAGGAGAAGCAAGAGAGAAATATATGTAGAGAGATTTCGTATCTTTTTCACTTACCTAACAGAGGGATGCTATGTTAGCTAGCTGGCTTTGACTTTCCAACACAACACTGGAACTCTTCCAAGTCAAGGTAAGCTTTTGGTATGACTAAAAGTTACACCGGGGCCCGCTGGTGTAACTGCTTACTGACTGTACACTAACGTTACTGCATGATTGTGGCGGGTTTACTAACGCGCTAGTTATATTACCTATGTTGACTATGATGTCACTTTAGCTAATATGGTGACAATGATGTAGGCTGTTTGTAGAGGTTTGGCTTGGAAAGGTTTTTTTCGCCTGGTCACGTACAGCTGATTTGTTGTGCATTGGAGTCCACACGCAAAGGGAAGAGAAGGAATACAACGTGGCTGTCATGAGAGTGAACTCTGTTTACGCGTGATGAGGAGTGTATTCAATCTGCCGATTCGGTTTAAAAACGTTTCTTAAAAACAAAAGCAAACGGAACAAAACGGGGATAAACATACTTGAAATTGTCCAATAGAAACTCTCATTTGCAACTGTTGCACTAATGATTCCACCCTGCATCAGCTAGCTGCAGGCAAGAGTGTGCAAGGCGGTATTGAATATCACTGTCTGTCACTTCAAATTTGTCTCTTGACCTGTGTGCACCTACGTTGTAAACTTTAATTCATAGGCTAGGTTGTAGCAAGCTCATGATGGGTACAGGGAAAATGTGAGTATCATGTAATAGCCTAAACCTATTGAACTGGGTGAATGAAATATGAATGAGAGGTCATCCAATATGTTGTAATACAAAAAAAGCTATGCTCATGAAAAAAGTGTCCTCCCTCATCTTAACAGCACTGACCACCACTGTTCTATAGTATATATATATGTACGTTGTGCCCAGCTAAATAGGTTCTTGTATATGTATCTAGGGCTTCCGAGTGGGTCAGTGGTTTAAGGCACAGCATCTCAAGAGGCGCCACTGCAGTCCCTGGTTCAAATCCAGGGAGTCCCATAGGGCGGTGCACAATTGGCCCAGTGTCATCTGGGTTTGGCTAGGGTAGGCTGTCCTCTGCACATTCCACTGGCTTCCAGTCAAAGCTTGCATCCACTACAAGACCATCGTACTTGCCTACGGAGCAGCAAGAGGAACTACCCCTCCCTACCTTCAGGCTATGCTCAAACCCTACACCCCAACCCGAGCACTCTGTTCTGTCACCTCTGGACTCTTGGCCTCCAGTCCAAGTTCTTCTTTCTCCTGGCACCCCAATGGTGAAACCAGCTAAAGCTAGGATAGCATGCTCATCTTCTGAAAATCTCTGAAACCCTACCTCTTCAAAGAGTATCTTAAAGAATCCCACAGCACCCCCATCACACCCCCTCCTCACTCCTATTATTGATGAGCTATAACCTTTGAGAAAACAACACTCTCATTGTGGCCAAATTCTAACTTCCCAACACATCTCTCATTGACATTGACTATCTTGACTAGGACAGTAATCAGTAATGCTAGTGAACTGGGCTAATCAGTCCAGGGTTAAAGTCCAGGGTTAAATCAGTCCAGGGTTAAATCAGTCCAGGGTTAAATCAGTCCAGGGTTAAATCTTGATCAACCAGAGACAGACAATCGTCATCGCTGACTGGAGACAATTACTTCTCCCAGTAATAGACTCAATAGGCTCTCATTATTTTTAATCGTCAATTGTTACCTGGTCTATAAAGCTCTAATTGGAGAAAGAAGGAGAGAGCGCAAGAGACAGAGAGAGAAGACTGAGAGGTGTGCATCATATCTTGTCTGTGTCCAAACACACTAAGACAGTCGTGAAGAGGGCACGACAAAGCCTATTCCCCCTCAGGAGACTGAACAAATTCAATTTGGAGAGCCAGAGTGAGCTCAGAGTGCGCTCAGGGCTTTCATATATTCAGAGCGTTGTCAGATTGTCCATTCGTAAATTCAGAGATTTTCGCTCTCGGAGCATTCAGAGCGCACACTGGACGCTCTGGCCGATGAGTAGGGTTGATCTGAGCGTTCTGACCTCACAGTGTCAGTCAAGCACCCAAGCTAACAGTGCTAACGTTGGCTAGCTACTTCCAGACACAAATGAGAGAACACCTCACTCTGACCATTTTTCTCGCCCTAGCATAGCTGGTTAGTCTGTTACATGTTTTCATGTTATCCAGAGCGTTAGTGATTAACTGTGCTGCTGGCAACAATTTAATTATGCTTTTTTTGCTGATGTTTAAAGGCCAAATTCAACGGGTGTTGAGCGTTCGTAAATTCTTCAGTTATTCTGCTCTGTGGCACACTCAGACGAGAGTGCTCTGAAATCGGAGTAGATAGCCAGAGGGAATTTACGAATGCACCCAACATGTAGGCAATATCCAATTTATCATGGCATGTCACTTGGTTATACGATGACATGCTACTGATGTGTCAACCTGCATCCAGTAATATGTCTTTGTACCCGTCTGTCCTCAATGTATCTCTCATCACTCAAAAGAAAGCCTATGTCTCTGCTCATGTTGGCATAAACTGTAGTCTTAGCGTAGTAGAGAAAGCGGAGGCCATAAGCTAAGGAGGTTTATCTGAAATCATGACACAGCATTTATATTAGACCCAAAATGGCTGCCTCTTTAAAGCCAGACTCTCCTCTCTCTGTGAGAAGCTCTCGAGAGCAGGCGACAGCGCTTGACAAACAAACGAAAAACATCTGAGAGGAACAATACCCTGTTGGAGAGGGGGAGCAGAGAGGGGGATTAGACAAACGACTTGAGTTTAGTGAGGTGGAACACCCCCTGCGTTTCTCCGTTCTCTGCATTCTAATTCTCTCCAAATATAAAATAGAGCAGAGAAAGCAGGCCCTAAACCCAGGCAGATGACAATGATAGAACACTGTATTAAAGTCTCTCTCTCTCTCTCTCTCTCTCTCTCTCTCTCTCTCTCTCTCTCTCTCTCTCTCTCTCTCTCTCTCTCTCAAACTTAGTATATTACATTGCAAAAAAGCAATCAGAAATAATTCTGACAGGGATAGCAATTGCAATTCCAAATGTCATTGTAGGTCACTTGCAGACCCTCGTTCTTACATTAGCCTACCTTTAGTCTTGATTCATTGATCGCATTATTTTTCATTCACGAACAAAGGGTAATGTCTATGCATCCCTCACTTCTCTTTCAGAGAACACTCTCTCCTCTATATCATCATACGACCCTCGTCACATGACTCAGGTATATTAACCCTCCTCTCTCACTTCAATCCCATTTCTCCCTGGACCTAACGATGTCTTCTAAGACGCTGCAGTTCATTAGGCTAATTAAGTAAGACGCTGAAGGAGTGCCGTTCAACTAAAGCACCACAGTATAGTCATGAACCCCTCTCTCTTTTATTCTCTCCTTCTTTATCACTCCATCCATCAAGTAAATCAAGGCTTTACCTCATTCTCAATACCTGGCAATCCTCTCTGGGACCCTCCATTCTCTCTTCCCCAGAAAATGCATTTTTTTTCACTTTCTATTTTCTGTCTCTCCCTTTCTCCCTTCTTGCCTCTTCTCCCCTTTTCCCTCCCTCCTTCTCTCTCTCCCCCTGTCTCTGGTGCCAGGTTGGCTCACCTGGTTTCTCATTGAGAGATTGTCTTAATATGAATTACTATCACGATTATCGGCTTACAGGCACCTGTGCCTGTGTCTCTATCATTAATGCAATACGAGAGGGTAGAGAGATAGAGTGAGGAAGAGAGTGAAAGAGTCTGTCAGAGAGACAGGAGACACACAGAGAGCGAGAGTGAGAGCAAAAGAAAAAGTATATACTGTATAGAGAGAGTGAACAGAGGATGGGAATAGAGGATAACACAGAAAGAGAGGTGGGGTGAGGAAGAGAGGAGAACAATGGAAATCAAGTGGTTTTAAGACAGAGCGCTTGATCTCATTGTTGCCGTGACACCTCCTGCTGCGCCCAGTTAGAAAACACGGTTCAGTCAGGCTGCCATGCCCGCCTATCTCTCCTGCCTCCCACCTCTCTCCCCCGCCTCCCACCTCTCTCCCCTGCCTCCCGCCCCGCTCCCACGCCTCCCACCTCTCTCCCCTGCCTCCCACCTCTCTCCCCCGCCTCCCGCCTCTCTCCCCCGCCTCCCGCCTCTCTCCCCCGCCTCCCGCCTCTCTCCCCCGTCTCCCGCCTCTCTCCCCCGTCTCCCGCCTCCCGCCTCTCTCCCCCGCCTCCCATCTCCAGACATCCCCTGGGTGCCTCACATCTCCCTCTATTCCCACTCTTCACTCAATGAGAACTCATCTGCACCGATTTCAATGTCAAATCTTTCTCAAGAGCTAGGAGAAGAAATCTATGATACATTTGAATGGTTAAAATAGGTCTTACGGGAGGGTGTGTGTGTGTGTGTGTGTTGGGAGAGGTCCACACTACAGTATGATACAATAGAGGGGGAATGAAGCCCCTAATGGCTCTCGTATTAATCCACCAGTCCTTGTTTGTCGACTCTCAACCTTTACAGATCGCCTTCATTTTTTTCCAGTATTATCATTACGTATCTCCTCTTCTCACTGGGGAAACCGACAGATCTACAGCACCGACCGGAGATCAGGACTGCTGCCACGACCTTCACGAGGTTCATTTGTTTTACGATTCTACCCACGCTCACCCATCAATCACCCACGCGCACGTTAGAGCGCACGCTGAAGACTAAAACGAAGAGACGAGAGTACAGAGGAGAGAGCCCACATGTTCTGAATTACACGCTACCCCCTCTCCTCCGTTCCTCCCTCCGTCCCCCCTCTTTCGCCACGTCCGCCCGCCCCTCGTTTATCTTAATGCAAGAGAGTGATGAGATCTCTTCTCTTTCATTTGGAATTTGCCTCATCAGAGATAAATCGACGCCGTCAGCCTATCATAATAATGCAGATCAATGACACTCTATCAGGTCTCTGTCAGGGAGAGGGGGAGTGAATGAGGAGAGAGGAAGAGAGAGTGAGAGAGAGAGATCTTTCATCCGGTACTGAGTAGAAGTGCCTGTGTGATGTTGACTAACTGTCTGTCAATCTCCAAAGGTGTCTGGAAGCAGTCTAACACAATCAGAGAGCCAGACACAGAGAATTGTCTCATTATAAGACAGAGGGGGAGCGAGAAGAGAGTGGGGGAGAGATGGAGGGGAGGGAGAGAGAAAAAGAGAAAGAGAGAGAGTGGGGGCGGAGGGGAGAGAGAGAGAGAGAGAGAGAATATAGAGCATAGGTAACATAAATTGGACATGAGAAAGTAGAGGAAAAAGAGCAATATAAAAAAGAAAGAAATGAAGAGGCAGAAGACTTACAGCAATAGAGAAACAGAGAAAGAGAATGAGAGAGAGGGAGTGGTAACGACAGACAGAGAAAGAGAATGAGAGAGAGGGAATGGTAATGACAGACAGAGAAAGATGAAGATGAAGAGGAGGAAGATGAAAGATTCCTTTGAGATTCACTAGTTGGCTCTGTCTTAATTAATGTAGATTGTCTGGATATTTCTCCTGTGTTCAGACTGTGTTCTGTTTGAATTGAGGCTGTCACAGATGCACAACAGTGAGCAGGGCAGGCAGGCAGGCAGAGAACACACACCTCTATCCTGGCTGTGGTGTGGCCACTGACAGAGTCATCCAGGCACAGTGGAAGGGGGACAGTGGCGAGGAAATGGGTCTGGCACAGTTTGATGATAATGATTGATACATTTTAGGATCCTCTCCATGCAAAGCAGAAAAGCCATTACACAGCTCTGATTGAAAACCACAGATGGGTGACCAGACCAGTACGCAAGATGTACCAGGGGAAGGGACAGAGGAGGAAGGGAGGGGGGATGAGGGGTTGGGGAAGAAAGAGTGGGGGCAGCTATAGCAGGAGAGAGGGGAGAGGAAGACGGTTGAGCGAGGTGGAAGTAACAGAGGAAATTAAGGGGGAGGAAGGCAGGAGGAGAGGAGCGTTGGAAGTAAAGAGATGAGAATGAAGCGTTGTGAGGAGGAAAGAGCGAGGAGGAGAGAGGTGCACCGAGAAGCACCAGTGGGAATGAAGGGGGCAAAGGAAGAGAGGAACCATCAAGATGAGTTTTAAGTTGTATTGTAATGAGAAAGGGATGCGGTATATATGAACCACAATATAATCTCAGCAAAAAAGAAGCATCCCTTTTTCAGGACCCTGTCTTTCAAAGATAATTTGTAAAAATCCAAATAACTTCACAGATCTTCATTGTAAAGGGTTTTAACACTGTTTCCCATGCTTGTTCAATGAACCATAAACAATTTATGCACATGTGGAACGGTCGTTAAGACACTAACAGCTTACAGACGGTTGGCAATTAAGGTCACAGTTATGAAAACTTAGGACACTAGAGACCTTTCTACTGACTCTGAGAAACACCAAAAGAAAGAAGTCCAGGGTGCCTGCTCATCTGTGTGAATGTGCCTTTGGCATGCTACAAGGAGGCATGAGGACTGCAGATGTGGCCAGGGCAATAAATTGCAATGTCCGTACTGTGAGACGCCTAAGACAGCGCTACAGGGAGACAGGATGTACAGCTGATCGTCCTCGCAGTGGCAGACCACGTGTAACAACACCTGCACAGGATCGATACATCCGAACATCACACCTGCGGGACAGGTACAGGATGGCAACAACTACTGCCCAAGTTACACCAGGAATGCACAATCCCTCCATCAGTGCTCAGACTGTCCGCAATAGACTGAGAGAGGCTGGACTGAGGGCTTGTAGGCCTGTTGTAAGGCAGGTCCTCACCAGACATCACCGGCAACAACGTCGCCTATGGGCACAAACCCACCATCACTGGACCAACAGTAGCGGTTTTGTCTCACTAGGGGTGATGGTGGGATTCGCGTTTATCTTCGAAGGAATGAGCGTTACACCGAGGCCTGAACTCTGGAGCGGGATCGATTTGGAGGTGGTGGGTCCATCATGGTCTGGGGCGGTGTGTCACAGCATCATCGGACTGAGCTTGTTGTCATTGCAGGCAATCGCAACGCTGTGCGTTACAGGGAAGACATCCTCCTCCCTCATGTGGTACCCTTCCTGCAGGCTCATCCTGACATGACCCTCCAGCATGACAATGCCACCAGCCATGCTGCTCGTTCTGTGTGTGATTTCCTGCAAGACAGGAATGGCATTGTTCTGCCATTGCCAGCGAAGAGCCCGGATCTCAATCCCATTGAGCATGTCTGGGACTTGTTGGATCGGAGGGTGAGGGCTAGGGCCATTCCCCCCAGAAATGTCTGAGAACTTGCAGGTGCCTTGGTGGAAGAGTGGGGTAAGATCTCCATTTTTATAATTTACTAATCATTAGTAAAGCGTTTTTGCAGTCCTTAATCTAGTGAGTGCTATTTATACTTGTTTTGCGTGACCAGTGTAATTCTTTACAAAAAGATGGGCATATAGATATTCCTGCTGTACCTGGTAAAATAACAAGCACACAACACAGGATGTTTAAGGAAATATACATGTGTGAATAACTAGCTTACTAAAATTTACAAATCTGGGAGTAATGATTAATAAATTATGAGCAAATGGTGCCTTATAAATGGTTTATTATGGACCCTTAAAATAATGTGTCAAGCGTAGTGGACGTAACGAGAAAATAGGGAGAGAAAGAGAGGCACACTGAAACATATACTGACAGTTTATTTATATTTTGGCGCTATATTATATATGTTATAGTAATTAACCCTTAGGATAGTGTGTGTATGGGGGGTGACAGCCAGGATATTTGCAATACAAGTTGTCAGGCTTTCATAAGATATTATGAGCCAATGGTCATCTATTAGGCATTTATTCAGTAATATTTATTCTTTATCTAATAAATAAGTTTATTCATTTATCCAAACAGTGTGGCCCCTGGTCTTCTGGTGCCAGTGCTGAGGTAAAGGACGCTAGGCTTAGCAGAGACAGCTTAGAGGTGAGCGCAGTGAGGTAGGAAGGAAACAGAGAGAGACAGATGGACTCCAGTTTCTTAATATGTTGACTCTACTGTAATATCAATTAACACTTAGGAGTGACAGACAGACATACAGACAGACATATGCAGAAATTAACAGACATACAGGCATATGCAGAAATTGACAGACATACAGACAGACATATGCAGAAATTGACAGACATACAGACAGACATATGCAGAAATTGACAGACAAACAGACAGACAGACAGACAGACAGACAGACAGACAGACAGACAGACAGACAGACAGACAGACAGACAGACAGACAGACAGACAGACAGACAGACAGACAGACAGAGAGTGAGTGAGTTGCCAGCCCTGAATTTTTGTCCCAGTCCGCCCCTGTACAGACACAGTCTCACAGGCTTTCTCCCTTCAAACACACATGAGGGGTGGGTTGAGACTGAGAGCGATGACACACACACACAAACATGCACACACACAGACAGATAACCGGATAAATGGGTTCACACATGGGACTGTGTGTGTTCAGCGAGCTCATATTTTTCTTGGGGTAATTTGCCAGAGTGAGGCATTATCTGCTGCTCTACATGAGAACAAATGGATAGAGGCAGAGAAAATAGAAAAAGAATGAGAAAAAGACAGTGAGAAGGGAAAGTCCACGGTGGGCCCAGTCTGACAGAGTAGCAGAGTAATTATCTTCACTTTTATGGAGGAAAAGAAAACACACACACACACTGTGTGAGCGGGTGCGTGTGTGTGTGTGTGTGTGTGTGTGTGTGTGTGTGTGTGTGTGTGTGTGTGTGTGTGTGTGTGTGTGTGTGTGTGTGTGTGTGTGTGTGTGTGTGTGTGTCTGGGGGTATTAGTATTCCACTGAGGACCTGTGTTTCATTAGAACCAATGAAAAACAGTGAGGGTTGAATCAATAGTCCTCAACCCTGCTCAGGCAAGGGAAGGCCTGGAACACCAGCTCCCCAAGAAATAATTATTCCAAATGTCAAACTCTTGCAAAATGAGGAGTTATATCACTGCACCACGGCGGAATATACAGTTATTGTATTTTTGGGAGAAACTAAAATTGTTTTTTTTTCAAACCCTTGATTGGTGAGAGAGATAAACGTTGACTGTTCAAATGTGAGATTTAAACAAATCATTATGTTTTAGTGGGTTTAAACCACTGTTGATTTAGCCACCTGTGGTTTCCATGGGTGAATGGACAGCAAAGTAATCATACACTCTGCTCAGAATGTGTCTTCATGGCCCCTCTTTAGTGTGCAGACGTTTGTGTATGTGTGTGGACTGCTTTCCTCCAATGCTTTTACTCCAAACACTCTTCCATGCGTGCTCCTGCTTGTATACCTACCTGTAGTGTACTGTGTCCATTGTGATGTTATGTGTGCCATATGATCTCCGTCCAAGGTGTAATACAGTGCTGTTACCCTGAGAGGAGAGTGTGAGCTCGTAAATGAACAACAAGGAGAGTCTGGCCCGGGGCCACCACAGGAAGCCACACACACACATGAATAAACCCTGACTACAGCCAGGGGATTAAACACACTTTACATCTCACTAAATTACACTCCCTGGTTCCACCATCTACAACATTAGACAACAGTGGTTACAGTCTGTATAGTGTGGCTCTATGTTCCTATTCTCGCAGTTCATATTCACTAAATTGCAGTCCTAGTTTCCACCAGCTCAGCCCTCAGACAGTGGTGATGACACTCTATACTGACTAGATCTGTGTTCCCAATTGTTCGGAGTTTATATTCTGTATGGCTCTGTTCTATACTGTGTGAGTCATGTCCTTGTTTTAATGTATAGTATTATGGTAGGTGTTGCCGTGTTCTCTGACCCATGGTGAGTGTCTACTGTAGTGGTCCACAAGTCTACGGTATCCCGTGTGTCCTCCGTTGCACTACATTGCTTCATGGTTCATGCCAGTGTTCCATAGTCTGTCTTCTCTGTGTCTGTAAGGGCTCTGTTTGATTGGATGAGGGGAGGGAATCCGAGTTCACTGGATGGATGGATGGATGGATGGATGGATGGATGGATGGATGGATGGATGGATGGATGGATGGAACTGAGTAGAAGAGAAGGAAGGAGGAGTCCCGTGTCTCCATAGGGACAACTGTCATTCCATGACTTCCATGACTCAGCCTCATATCCACTTCTGATCTCGGTCACTCCTATGTTATTAATGCATGGAATGGAATCTGCTTGTGGTGACGGCAGCAGAATTCATTGAGGCTTTCAAAACTAGGTTAGACATGATATTGGTTCCAGATTAGATTACATGGAGTTCATTCAAACATACTTCTGCTCCTGTGAGCCAGAATAACAATATGTGTCTACAGTATGTGTCTTGAACAAACCATTTTTCAGGTCTTAACTAAAAAGCATCAAGAAGTTTTGGGGAGATGGAGTATTGTACACATTGACTCACTTCAGGCACAGTGCTATTCACTGTGACTTATCTCTGTCCCAGTCTCTTGCCTGGGGAGCAGAACGCGGGTGACTGATTTCACTCAGCTCCAAGGTGTGTTTTCTAATTATCTTTCCCTTCTCTTTTTTTCCTCTCCTTCCTTTATTCTCCCCGGTCCCCTCTTCACTCAGTCACAAACCAGGATACAATAACAGAGTGAAGTGGGGGCCGCCAACGAAAGAGGAGATGGGGGGAGGAAGGGGGGGACAAAATATTAATTAAAGTTCTCGTAGCTCTCAGGACACACACACACACACGCACACACACGCACACACACATGCCTCGGTCTGCGTGACTGTGATCGATGGGCAGCCTGGTTTTTGTTAATCTGAAGTGACAACCAACGGCGCGTGGGCTGCCGTACGAGTGTGTAATGGTTCACCCTGGGTAGGAACACAATGCAGCACTTCTTGGTTCATGTTTTATGCCACCATACGTTTCTTCACATGCTCAGTCAACATGGCAGCTGAGACGGGAGCGTTGTACCATGCTGTACCACAGTCACCCCTGCTTGAGATAATTATATTGATTTAACAAGTAGGCTTTATGCACAAACCTCCAATGTCGTCAGTTAGCCTAGCGGTTAAGAGTGTTGGACCAGTAACTGAAAGGTCGCTGGGTCAAATCCCTGAGCTGGCAAGGTGGACAAATCTGCCGTTCTGCCCTTGATCAAGGCAGTTAACGCCCAACAGCAACTTCTCCCTGGGCGTTGATGATGTGGATGTCAATTAAGATAGAGAGGTGCGGGGGTCTAACTCAGAGGGGTCAAACGGGGGGGAAGACTCATTTCAGTTGAATGCATTCACTTGTGCAACTGACTAGGTATCCCCTTTCCCTGTCTAAGGGGCTTGAATGTAAATATAGGAACGCTAGTGTAGACAAGAGCTAGTACAAGATATGTACATACAAACGTCTCCTATACACAAACACCTATGCAAAGCTTAGACACACAAGTGCAAATACACATAAGGACACACTCAGTCACAAGGTGAGCGAACGTCTTATCAGAGAGCAGTTATGGAAATGAGAACGCTGCTCTGTGAGAAATAAAGTCAATTTATTATAACACACACACACACACACAAGCCAGAATCAACAACAGGGCAGGACAGAGACTGCCGATGAATAGATACAGAGAGAGTCAAAGTGTCTGACATTGGTCTGTGGCTTAAAACAGAGGTAGAAGAGGAGAGGAGGATAAGGTACGTGAGTGGGGTGTAAATCTATACGATATCGAGTAGCTGTGGACACTTGATGCTGAATGATTGCCCTTTACTAAGTTTGATAATATGCAGTGAAAGAAAAAGTACTTTAAACAGTACGTAGAGAATAGTTACAGAGGGAGTGTTTGAACTGTGAGCTCTCTCGACCAAATGATATAAAACTATATCAAAACAAGAGAGACATCAAACTCAAGTCTGACGTAACTGAGAGTTAATCATTTAAACAAATACGCACAGTCCCTCCGAGGAGAGCGTCAGCTAAGGCAGAGCATCACTCCTCATGATTCATCTCACACCTACAGGGGTGATGGAGTCATTCCTCATTCTAATGCCCACAGGGTTTCTTCATCATAGAAAAAAAATTGTCGGGATTGACTATCACGTTGTCACAGGGAAATCAATCCTCTAGTGATTGGAGCCTGGCCTCACCCACAAAGGCATCATGGGTAATGGTTATTTTTTTCTGTTCTTTATGCCAAATAGTCCTTTAAGGGAGACATTTGATCCCAGACACACACACACACACACACACAACATCATGGTAGCCCAGCTTTAATATTGGCTGCCCAGAGACCATCAATAATAAAGCTTTGATTTCTTACGATTTCAAAATGGGAAATTTGTGTTTTTTCTGTTCTTTATGCCAAATAGTCCTTGGATGGAAGTATTTGATCCCAGACACACACACACACACACACACACACACACACACACACAACACTCTCCCTTTTCTCTACATCCCCCTGTTATCATGGTATATCTCTGTATTGATGCAAATGTGGTTGAGTCTGTTGAATAGAACAGTGAAATGATATTGCCATTCATGACCGAACATTGGGATGCTGGTTGAAGAGATGGACGGTCAAGTCAAGTGCCCTACCAACTGATCCCAGGTCTGTCTCATAAAATCTTTATATCAGTATTTAGTCCAGGGTCTACTGTAAACACACAGTGATATTTTGGTTTTATGAGGCTGCCTCTTGCTTTGACATTTGCACCTATCATGCATACAGTCTGCTGATGGCTGTAGCAGAGCAGAGGCTATGCTGCACCCCTACAGGCTAAAGAAGAGAGAGAGAAACTGAGGGATAGAGAGAGGGATATAGAGAGAGAGAGAGGGGGGTGTAGAGAGAGAGGGGGGGTGTAGAGAGAGATGGGGGGTAGAGAGAGAGAGAGGGGGGGTGTAGAGAGAGGGGGGGGGTAGAGAGAGAGAGAGGGGGGGTAGAGAGAGAGGGGGGGGGGTTAGAGAGAGAGAGAGAGAGAGGGTAGAGAGAGAGGGTAGAGAGAGAGAGAGAGGGTAGAGAGAGAGAGAGAGGGTAGAGAGAGAGGGTAGAGAGAGAGAGAGGGTAGAGAGAGAGAGAGAGGGGTAGAGAGAGAGAGAGAGGGTAGAGAGAGAGGGTAGAGAGAGAGAGAGAGAGAGAGAGAAAGGGATACAGAAAGGGATGTCTCTCTCTCTTGTTTGAAAAGAAAGCTTTTACCTTGGCCCATTAACTCTCCACACGGTCAAGTCAAGAAAAGACACCTAACCACTAAATCACAAACACTTACAAACTGACAGTCACACACCCATGGACTAACACACACTACTTTGTTGAGCTCCGTCGAGTCATTAGCACCTGTTAAGGAACATGCTCGTCAGACAGTCTTTCTCCTCTCCAACTCTCTCCTCTCCACCCCTCTCACTCTCCTGTCCTCATCCTCACCTCTCCTCTCCTCTCCACCCCTCTCTGTTAGCTTGGTTGGTAGTATGACTGGTGCAGTAAGTTGGGGTTCAGTGGCTGGAGAGCAGTGTAGAGTCAGAGTCAGTCTCAGACAGATGCTAGATCAGTATTTGGGATCAGTGGTTTGAGAGCAGTGCAGAGTCAGAGTCAGTCTCAAACAGATGCTAGATCAGTATTTGGGTTCAGTGGTTTGAGAGCAGTGCAGAGTCAGAGTCAGTCTCAGACAGATGCTAGATCAGTATTTGGGTTCAGTGGTTTGAGAGCAGTGCAGAGTCAGAGTCAGTCTCAAACAGATGCTAGATCAGTATTTGGGTTCAGTGGATAGAGAGCAGTGTAGAGTCAGAGTCAGTCTCAGACAGATGCTAGATCAGTATTTGGGTTCAGTGGTTGGAGAGCAGTGCGGAGTCGGAGTCAGACGGACAGACGGTAGATCAGTCTCTGGACCACTGTATGATGGACAAACCCAGCAGAGGACTGCAACCTCCAGACAAGCTAAGTCAACTAGATCAGAAAGCTGTTGAATAATCCAAGTCTGACCCCACAAACAGACAAACAGCACTGAACCCAATCCACTCTCTAATCAAGTCTCCTCCAAACACTACCTACACTGAACTCATACATCTATATATTCACATCTGTTTCACACAGAACATCACTATTATCTGAAGGGTCTTTAATAGGGTCCAACATCTGTGAGTGTGGACGACCTTGTTTTGATGACTTTGAAAGCCTTTGATGCCCTTTTGCCATCCTATGCCGGCATTTTGCACACTGAGGTTCATGTCCTGTCTGGTTCACTGTCTGGTGCATGACAGACAGAATAATCTATCTGAATAACCATTCTAAGGCTCTTAAATTCATCTGTTCTAAGCTCATCTGTAATGCATGTCTGAAAAGAGGAGGTAGGAACCCCACTGTGGTGGGACCACATTAGGATGCTACTGTTGCCACGGCATCAGTCGCCCCCGACAACAGGGCAATGCGTGTCACCACAGGGGGTCAGTTTGCCCCTCCTACCACCCCTCTGCCTTTCACCGCCTCTCAGTACCTCTCAGCTCTGACATGCCTATCAAAGACAAGTTGAGCAAAGTGGCTTTTTGGAAAGGGAAAGTCAAGGTAGGAGGAAA